>NC_138983.1:27784720-27987220 GCF_964341445.2 Mesoplodon mirus | reverse complement strand
TATGAGTTCCCAGATATAACAACTACTTATTACAGTGCCAATCAATGTGTGTGCATGGAGGGGATTTTATGAAGACAGAAAATGGAATGTCATGTAAAAAATTGTTTTGGATTCTGGATTTTGCTTTTATTCCTGTCATTAATTTTATTCTAACCTTTGATTCCACCATAATGCTAATGGACATATATACACTACCAAATGTAAAATAGATAGCTAGTGGGAAGCAGCCACATAGCACAGGGAGATCAGCTTGGTGCTTTGTGACCACCTAGAGGGGTGGGATAGGGAGGGTGGGAGGGAGGGAGACGCAAGAGGGAAGAGATATGGGGATATATGTATATGTATAACTGATTCACTTTGTTATAAAGCAGAAACTAACACACTATTGTAAAGCAATTATACTCCAATAAAGATGTTAAAAAATAAAAATAAAAAATAAAAGAGTTTATACACTTTCCTGGTATAATTTGTATAATTTAAATAATGTTTACAGAAATTTAATTAGCTTCTGCAGAACTACGTAATTATTAAAAATATTTAAGATTTCCTCAGAATCCCTCAGAACATTAAAATAAGCTAAAAGCGATCTTGAAATAGTATAAAACATAAAAACTACATAGAAATGAAAAGTGCAAAGAAAGAACATATGTTTAAACATGTTGCATTTATCTAATTGTGTACATTTGTCAGTCTAACTTGTTTTATGGAAAGATGTTATGTTTTGTAAAAAATATACTTAGATATTTTCACGTGGACACTTTCAGGCATATAAAACATAATCCGGGGCTTCACATAACCAAACATCCATGGTCATAAGAATAAGAACTGCCCTTACAGTCCAAGAGCTCTTAGCTTTCCTATTTATGAGCACCAGTGTTTCAAAACAACATAAATCCATTCTTTCATTTTCATTTTAGATAATCGTTTTACTCTTTTTTCCACTAGTAAATGTGTTTTAAATAACAAAGAGTTATTTTAATCCGGTTTTGCTTCCATCTGTGAATAATATAAAGTAAAATAACATAGTGAGATCCTAATTTTATGTGGGAATGGAACGGTTGGCCAAAGAAACTGAGGAAGAAAAACCTTCTGAGGAAAGGCAAATAGTTTGTCATCAAATCCAGTAAATATGATAGTTATTTGAGGTTTTAGCCCCAAATTTAGAAAATACATAAAGCTCAAGTCCTGGGAATGTTTACCATAAAAGGTAGAAATAATTTTGCATCCTATTAAAAGTTTCAAAAGTTACTAATGTAAATATATATTAATTCAAGTCTTGCAGTCAGGCAGCATACACCTACATATGTGTTAATTATCTTGTGATGAAAGAATATTATAATTATGGTTTTTATCTTTTACTTTTTTTAAATAAACATTTTTACTTTACAATAAAATAGACTTTTACAGAATCTTGCAAAGATAGAGAGTTCCCATATACTCCAACTCAGCTTCTTCTACTATTATGTTACATCTTACACAAACCAATATTGATACAATATCATTAACTAAGTCCACACTTGAGTCACATTTCCTTGGTTTTCACCTAATGTCCTTTTTCTTTTCCAGGATCCCATCCAGGATACGACATTACATTTAGTTGTCATGTCTCCTTTGGACTCCTCTTGGTCATGACAGTTTCTCAGGCTTTTTTTGATTTTGATGACTTTGAAAGTTTTGAGGGTACTGGTCACATATTTTACAGAATGTTCCTCAATTGCAATTTATCTGATGTTCTTATGATTAGATTGGGGTTATGGGTTTGGGGAAGGAAGTTCACAGAGGTAAAGAGCTATTTTCATCACATCACATCAAAGGTACATACTATCAACATGGCTTACCACTATTGTGTCAACTTGATGACCTGGTTGAGGAAGTGTTTATCAGGTTTTCCCTGTAAAGTTACTCTTTTGTTTCCCTTTCACATTGTACTCTTTGAAAAGAAGCCACTAGCACAGCCCATGCTAAAGGAGTGGAGAGTTATGCTCCACCTTTTTTTTTTTAATAGATCTTTATTGGAGTATAATTGCTTCACAGTACTGTGTTAGTTTCTGTTGTATACCAAAGTGAATCAGCCATATGCAAACATATATCCCCTTATCCCCTCCCTCTTGAACCTCCCTCCCATCGTCCCTATCCCACCCATCTAGGTCATCGCAAAGCACCGAGCTGATCTCCCTGTTCTATGCTGCTGCTTCCCACTAGCTAACTATTTTACATTCAGTAGTGTATATATGTTGATGCTACTCTCACTTCGCCCCAGCTTCCCCCTCCCCACCGTGTCCTCAAGCCCATTCTCTATGTCTATGTCTTTATTCCTGCCCTGTAACTAAGTTCATCATTACCATGTTTTTTTTTTTTTAGATTCCATATGAAAAAGCGTCTACGTCAACTATTTAGGATTTTTTCTGCACAGATTTGTCGATTCTCCCTTATTTATTTATTTGCTTGTTTATTTTCATACTGTCATCAGCAAAGCCCATTAACAATTCCCAGGAAATAAAAAGAGAATCTGGATAATAAAATAAAGTCTAACCTTTTTTTTTCATCTTTTCCTCTGTGCTTAGGCTAGTTTCACTTGCTTGTAGGGTGCTGCGTGCAGAGGCCTTGCACCCGGTCCTTCAGACCAGAGTTCCTAGTGAGAAATGGCTGCACCAATGACTCAGCTTGGGACTGTGTGTGGAAGCCCACACGCAATTCAAGATGGCAGCAGCCAGCCACTGTGGAGACTGCGCCTGGCACTGCGATCTGGAGCCTGAGCAGCACAGATGCACCCGCCCCTCAAGAACTCCGCCCTCTCCCCTCGCTGAGGAGATCCTTATAAAGCAGCCGGGCCCACAGCCTGTGGGGGAGAGTATCCACTCTAGAGCACAAACTTGCACCTTTCCATTCTTTGATCAAATAATACAATTTTCTTTGGCTTCTTAGCCGAACTCAGACTCATTTGCTGGCTCCAATGACACCCAGCAGGACCCTTGTTGGGACCTGACTCTAAACGGTCAATAACAATATCACTATAGACTCATGGATATTTATCTTATACATTTGGTTACAATGCAACCATATTTTTGTAGCTCAAATTATTTTGTTGCTCGAATTATTCCATCTTTGGGTACTGGGAGTTTTTTGGTTAGTTTCTATGTCCCTTTGACACTGTTGGGTGTTTTTTGAGCAGTTTCTTACTTTTTTTTGTTTGTTTTTGAATTTTATTTTATTTATCTTTTTATACAGCAGGTCCTTATTAGTCATCCATTTTATACACTTCAGTATGTACATGTCAATTCCAATCTCCCAGTTCATCCCACCACCACCCCCACCCCTGCCGATTTCCCCCCTTGGTGTCCATACGTTTGTTCTCTACATCTGTGTCTCAATTTCTGCCCTGCAAACCGGTTCATCTGTACCATTTTTCTAGGTTCCACATATATGTGTTAATATACGATATTTATTTTTCTCTTTCTGACTTACTTCACTCTGTATAACAGTCTCTAGATCCATCTACGTCTCTACAAATGACCCAATTTCGATCCATTTTATGGCTGAATAATACTCCATTGTATATATGTACCACTTCTTCTTTATCCATTCGTTTGTCAATGGGCATTTAGGTTGCTTCCATGATCTGGCTATTGTAAATAGTGCTGCAATGAACATTGGGGTGCATGTGTCTTTTTGAATTATGGTTTTCTCTGGGTATATGCCCAGTAATGGGATTGCTGGGTCATACGGTAACTCTCTTTTTAGTTTTTAAGGAACCTCCATACTGTTCTCCATAGTGGCTGTATCAATTTACATTCCCACCAAGAGTGCAAGAGGGTTCCCTTTTCTCCACACCCTCTCCAGCATTTGTTGTTTGCAGATTTTCTGATGATGCCCATTTTAACTGGTGTGAGGTGATACCTCATTGTAGTTTTGATTTGCATTTCTCTAATAATTAGTGATGTTGAGCAGCTTTTCATGTGCTTCTTGGCCATTTGTGTGTCTTCTTTGGAGAAATGTCTATTTAGGTCTTCTGCCTATTTTTGGATTGGGTTGTTTGTTTTTTTAATATTGAGCTTCATAAGCTGTTTATATATTTGGGAGATTAGTCCTTTGTCCGTTGATTCATTTGCAAATATTATCTCCCATTCTGAGGGTTGGCTTTTCGTCTTGTTTATAGTTTCCTTTGCTTTGCCTTTAAGTTTCATTAGGTCCCATTTGTTTATTTTTGTTTTTATTTCCATTACTCAAGGAGGTGGATCAAAAAGATTTTACTGTGATTTAGGTCAAAGAGTGTTCTTCCTATGTTTTCCTCTAAGAGTCTTATAGTGTCTGGTCTTACATTTAGGTCTCTAATCCATTTTGAGTTTGTTTTTGTGTATGGTGTTAGGGAGTGTTCTAATTTCATTCTTTTACATGTAGCTGTCCAGTTTTCCCAGCACCACTTATTGAAGAGACTGTCTTTTCTCCATTGTATATCCTTGCTTCCTTTGTCATAGATTAGTTGACCATAGGTGCGTGGGTTTATCTCTGGGCTTTCTATCTTATTCCATTTGATCTATATTTCTGTTTTTGTGCCAGTACCATATTGTCTTGATGACTGTAGCTTTGTAGTATAGTCTGAAGTCAGGGAGTCTGATTCCTCCAGCTCCGTTTTTTCCCTCAAGACGAGCAGTTTCTTACTTTTAGGTACTATAAGATGCTCCAGTGTTATCTCATATTATTTCCTGCCCCAGTCCTAGAATCTAACACTTCTCAAAGAATCCCTTGTTTCTTTTACTGAAGAATAAAATTAGAAACCAAAATCTGGACACTAGGAGTATTATTGCTTCTAGGCTGTCTCAGCTGATAGAGCAAGGAAATACATATGTGTTTACTAAACCATGTATATACATATATCTATACATATTTTTATATATAACCATCTGTATCTATATTAGGCTAAACATGAGTTCATACAAATGTCTCCAACTCTGATCCATCACCATAGGGATCATTCCAGCCTTCTTCTCTTGTTTGTTTGTAACCTCCCATTCCACAGTAAAAACAAAACAAAACAAAGCAAAAAACCTGCCTCCCACAATCTGCCATTTATTTTCTTAATTATTTAATTCCAATATACACATACAATGTGTCCAGAATTGTAAACCCAGACCCCTATGAAAAACAACTTTATCAATGGAATATGTGCATATGACCAATTACTTTTGGGTTTAATTTTATAGACTCCACTCTTTCCCAGTTACTTAGATCAGTATATTTTCTTCCCATCCCTTTCAGTGAGGTTTGTTTCATAAATTTGTAATATACATGATTCTTTTGTGACAGTCTGCATACATCCTAGAATCCCCCAATCTCCTGATTTTTTAAAAAAATTTTCCTACATTAAGGTACACTCATGTTGCTGTAAAGTTCTATGGGTTCTGATATAAGAATCCATAGATATAAATCTGATATAAAATTTAGCATCCAATTTATTTTTGTATTTCAATACATTTCACAGCATTGAAATGAGTCTGTTTCACACATAAAATAGTTGCAAATAGTAATAGTTTTAAATAGGTTTCTTGAAATTTCAGAATATTCTTCAACAAAACAAACACAGAAACTTGAAAGAGAATAAAAGGAAAAAATGTTTCAAAGTTACATCACTAGCAATATGGAACAACTGCTTGAATTTCTAATAATAAATACTAAAGTTAGTGGGGGGGGTAAGTAGATTAAAAAATATTAAAATTAGATAAAAACTCACCCAGAACTTACAAAAAGCAATGACACTGAACTCATGGACTGATAGCAACACACAATATAGCAGGTACAAAATCGCCTCTAGTAAAATGGGAAATGAATAGATTAGACTTAGGAACTGCATTCATTGCTGCTATGATCATACTATACAGATTATGTTGTTTATTTAATCACATTTTACCATGTTGTGATATGGTACTGAATAAGTGAATTGTAGCCCATCATAAGCACATTTATTATGTAAATTCACCTGACCCTTACCTGTCATTGAACTGAGCAGCGTATGGATACTACAAGATAAAGCTTGCTACAGAGTTTTTTGCATGCAGAGCCTGAATTATTGTAAAGGTAATTCTAGTATTACAACCTCCTAATCAATGGCATATTTAAAAGAAATTCAAATCTATGCACAGTACATATGAAACCAAGGAGCTAATTCCCTTAACACATACAATTTCTATAAACCAACAAGAAAAATGCTAAAAATCTAATAGAAAATGAGTAAAGGATGTGAAGAAAAAATTTTTAAGAAATGAAAATTTTAAATGGCTTTTAAACACATAAAAAGATATTCAATACAATTTATAAGAAGTGAAATGCAAAATAGAACTCAATGAGATTACTTATCTATTAAGTTGCTTACTTATTACACTGACAAAAATTAAGAAGATCAGTGCATAGGTAAACAGATACTCTCATATACTATAATATTGTCTTGGGAAGGTAATTTGATAATATCTATAACAATCTGATTTTTTCAGTTAGCAATTCTACTTCTAGGAATACTACCTATAGATACTCAAACAAAGCCCCCAAAAGTGTACACAGGAATATTCATTGCAGCATTGTTTATAATAACCAAAGATTGATTAAAAATCAAATGTTTATCAACAGGGGACTGGCTAAATAAATTAGGGTAAATCCATACACTATAAGGTAGATATGCAAGGCACAAAATGCTTCTCAAAATACACTGTTAACAGAAAATAACATACCATACAGTGTAAATAAACATGCTAGAATTAGTGGAGAAAGAAGAGGAAGAGAAGAGAAGAAGAAAGAGGAGGAAGAGAAGAGAGGTGATACATACTTATAAGTTCGTTCATGAATAGAACATTGATGGAAGAATATCCCAGGGCCTAATAAGTGGCTACTTCTAGGTGTTGGGGAAAGGGGGATTTCTTTTCTCAGTACACTCTTTTGTAGTATTTGATTGTTTTTTTACAGGTGCATGCATTGTTATCATTTTTTACCTAAAAAAGTAGTTCTTAAAAAGATTAAGGAATATTATTTATAAAATGAATAACTATGTACTTGAACTAACTACCATCTATGAGTCCAGCCAAAAAAGAGTTTGTTGTTAAAAAAGAAAAACTCAGTTTAGTATAGTCAGGAACTGAATTTACTTAAGCTACTGTGTAATGTCCAAAACTAGGGAACAAGGGTTAGATCAATTTTCCACAGTGACTCTTTTGGATTGCTTAAGGTTTTAACCATAAGAAAAAATTTTTCCCATTCAAATTAAAACATGAAAAAGCAAACCTGCTCAAAGTTAAAAGAAGTTTAATCTGAGGTTGCACAAAATGAAGTTCACCTGGAAGCACAAGTTAAAGCACTGGTCTTTTTGCAGCCCGCTAAAAAGTTGGCACATAACCACTTAAATATGTACTTTTACTACAGCATTCTACAATATATATATATGTGTGTGTATGCGTGCAAATGTGTGTGTGTATATATAATATGTATATATGTGTGTGTGTGTGCATATACGTGTATATATTTAAAGAAATCAAATGTTTGTGTAACCCTTTAAGTATACATTTTTAAAAACACTGATTTAAGGCATTCCTCTCAGAGTGCCCTCTCATTTTCTCTCCAGCAATTCATATCCATTACTTCCTTCCTGACAATTAAAAACTAGACCTCTTCCAATTAATATTGTTAAAATAAGCATACTACCCAAGGCGATCTACAGATTCAGTGTAATCCCTATCAAAATACCAAGGGCATTTTTCACAGAACTAGAAGAAATAATTTTAAAATTTGTATGGAAACACGAAAGATCCTGAATAGCCAAAACAATCTTGAGAAAGAAGAACAGATCTGGAGAAATAACGTTCCCTGACTTCAGACTATACTACAAAGCTACTGTAATCAAAGCAAATATGGTACTTGCACAAAAACAGACATATGGATCAATGGAATAGAATAGAAAGCTCAGAAATAAACCCACACACCTATGGTCAGTCAATCTTCAGCAAAGGAGGCAAGAATACACAATGGAGAAAAGACAGTCTCTTCAATATGTGGTGCTGGGAAAATGGATAGCTACATGTAAAAGAATGAAATTAGAACATTCTCTAATACCATATACAAAATAAGCTCAAAATGGATTAAAGACCTAAGTGTAAGACTGGATACTGTAAAACTCCTAGAGGAAAACTTAGGTAGAACACCCTTTTACATAAATCGCAGCAATATTTTTTTGGATCTGTCTCCTAGAGTGATGGAAACAAAAGCAAAAATAAACAAATGGGACCTAATTAAACACTTCATAAACAAAACTAAAAGACAACCTGTGGAATGGGAGAAAATATTTGCAAACGACGTGACCAACAAGGGATTACTTTCCAAAATATACAAACAGTTCATACAACTCAACATCAAAAAAAAACAAACAACCCAGTTAAAAAATGGGCAGAACAGCTGAATAGACATTCTTCCAAAGAGGACGTGAGAACAGGCACATGAAAAGATGTTCAACATCGTTAATCATCAGGGAAATGAAAATCAAAACCACAATGAGATATCACCTCAAACCTGTCAGAATGGATATCATCAAAAAGAACACAAATCACAAATGTTGGCGAGGATATGGAGAAAAGGGAACCTTCATACACTGTTTATGGGAATATAAATTGGTTCGACCACTGTGGAAAACACTATGGAGGTTTGCCAAAAAACTAAAAATAGAACTACTATATGACCCAGCAATCCCACTCCTCGGTATATATCCAAAAGAAACAAAAACACTAATTCGGAAAGATACATGCACTGCAATGTTCATAGCAGCATTATTTATAATTGCCAAGATATGGAAGCAATCTAAGTGTCCTTCAACAGATGAATGGAGAAAGCAGATGTTATATATATATATATGGAATGTTATTCAGCCATAAAAAAGAATGAAATTTTACCATTTGCCACAACATGGATGGGCTTGGGAGGTATTACACTATGTGAAATAAGTCAGGCAGAGAAAGACAAATAATGTATATCACTTATACATGGGATCTAAAAATTAAAACAAGCTAGTGACTATAATAAAAAAAGAAACAAACTCACAGATATAGAGAACAAACTAGTAGTTACCAGTGGGGAAAGTAAGGGGGAGGGGCAAGATAGGAGTAGGGGATTAAGAGTTACAAACTATCATGTATAAAATAAGTTACAAGGATATATTGTACAACACAGGGAATAGCCAATATTTTATAACTATAAGTGGAGTATGACATTTAAAAATTGTGAATCACTATATTGTACACCTGTAACATATAATATTGTATATCAACTATACCTCAATTAAAAAAAAAACAACTAGACCTCTTCCATAAAGTCCTTCCTGATTAACCAAACCCTTCATCAGTTAGATCTTTCATTCATTCACTCAACAAAATGTTTATTAAGAGCCTGTGATTTGTCAAGCATTGGGCATATGGTGAAAGAAAAGGCAGACAGACCCTCTACACTAATAGAGCCTACAGTTCAGAAAGATCATGAATTTTTTAAAAAATTACTTAAATCCAGCTTTGGTCAGTGTCACAAAGGAAAGACTTGTGAGAGATGTAAATGTAAAAGAATACTTCGCCCAGCCCAGAAGAATATCTCTGAGAAATAGGAATGATAAGTAGGAGTCAGCAGGGGAAGAGGAAGGAAAAACATTCTAGGCAGAGAAAATGTATTGTGCTGGGCAGTGGGAGCTTGAGCTGCTCAAATAAAGGAAATAAGGCCAGTGTAGCTGAGGCACATAGAGGAAATGGGGAAACAAAATGGAATGAGACAGGGGAAGCAGGCTGAGGCCTGTAAGCCATGTTGAGGCCATGTTATTCCTCTTATTCTAGGCACCTCACCCTTATTTGGGTGTTTTTACTATAGCACATTTTCTTTTATTAATATTATCATTTTACTTTGAGAATGCCGATCTTGTCTTTTCAGGTAAATTACAATGTGTTAAGAGGACAAAACTGTATCTAACTATACCTAGGACATTGCTGACTTTCTCAGTTACCCTACCTGTAAAATGAGGATAGCAATAGTGCCCACATTTACTTGTAAGAATTACATAAATTAAGTTATTAAATAAGTAAATGGGTTAATAAAGTACTTACAAGAGTGCCAGAAACATAGCCAGTGTTATTTTTTATTGAATCACCCACATCCCACACATCCTTGCAAAGAATCCCAATTCTATGCATCACAGAATACATAGTACAGCAGGTACTAAAAGAGTGCTCATTAAATGGGAAAGGAAATTTTAATCCCAGTCACTGCATTCCTTGTTACAATACCAGATACTACACAGGTGAGGTTGTATTGGCATAATTTCTGTCTTTTGGGGATTTATTATCAGTGACAGACTAAAATTACAGAACAAAACTATGAAAGTACAGCTAGCCTTGTCTTCCAAGGGTTCTCAGACTATTGCCACTTCCCAGAGCCCATCCCCGCTTCTTTTTCCAGGTCAAAGAAGTCAGTTTTCCCCTCAGATACACCCTGACCTGCCTCTGAATACTCAAACATTCTTGAAGAATTCCAACCGGTACTCAATGAGCAAATTCTAATGTGGAATTGGAGACCACTGAATCTCAGTAGGCACCTGAAAAGGACACTGAAGGCTATGAAAGAGGCTAAATGGCCAGGATGCCCATCTTGGTGCTTTCTTTGGAGAGAAACAGGCAAGGGCAAGACAGGGAAAGGGAACTATCAGATTTTCCCTTTTGGAAACTAAGCTGACGTACTTCTAGTTGGTAATGAGACTCTCTACTGAAATCATAGACTGTTTCCAGCTTTTACTTGTAAGCTAGTTATCACACATTGTTCATTGGCTTTTTTTAAAAATTTATTTATTTTTGCTGTGTTGGGTCTTTGTTGCTGCACGCAGGCTTTCTCTAGTTGTGGCGAGAGGGGGCTACTCTTTGTTTTGTTGCGTGGGCTTCTCATTGCGGTGGCTTCTCTTGTTGCGGAGCACAGGCTCTAGGCATGCAGGCTTCAGTAGTTGTGGCTCGTGAGCTCTAGAGCGCAGTCTCAGTAGTTGTGGCGCACGGGCTTAGTTGCTCCACGGCACGTGGGATCTTCTCGGACCAGGGCTCGAACCCGTGTCCCCTGCATTGGCAGGAGGATTCTTAACCACTGCGCCACCAGGGAAGCCCTCATTGGCTTATTTTGAAGATCTCTGCAAATAGCAGCAGCCTCAGATTCCCTTAGGAAACATTTTATCATAAGTAACGGTGTCAGAGAGAGTGAACATTGTCTCCACATCACAGGAATGATCAATTGTTTTTCACAATTACACTTTCCGATATTTCTACTGAAGCATTATTTGCAAAAATGATGCCAAAATGGCAGGATTTCTTGGGAGTTTTCATTTTTTAGTCAAAAAGCAACATCTCTGCTAAAATTGGTATTTGACAATGTCTATAGGCAGGACTTTGTTGGGAAATAATTATCCATGGGTTTCTGTAGCATTTCTGCATATCTTATGAGAAGAGACAATGACAGCTTTTGTTTTAGACTATCTTTTCAAGAATGTTTGAATAGTGAACAGCTTGAAATACAGAAGTAGCATCGTCCTCTGGAGCAAAGAATAGAATCATAAGGAAAATAGCTCTTTCTCTCTCTGGGGCAAAGTCTGGGCAGGTTTGCTAGTTATCTTCTTATAAGACTAGGGATTTCCAACTTTGGGGTTCCTCAACTGTGATACAAACTTACTGCCTGCACAGTATCCAGCTGGGCCACTCTGCATTGCCCCCAACAGATTTGAGGGCAAGGAGAGCCAAAGTGAACATGAAGCTCATGACTCTTGCTGAGCTGTGAGTAACAAAGTCCTTTGTATCTAATCCAATAGTCTCATGTCTTCTGCCAGCATCCATGAAGCTGTGGTCATCTTGCTTGCAAATAGGATAGAAATCTCAGATCTTTCAGGTCTTGACAAGCTTCACTGTGACTCTTCACAAGTCCTCCCATAATTTTCTGGCTTTTAAAATGTCTCTAGACTTTGATTTTTTTATTAATGCTCAAAGCCCACTGAGTTAGGATACTTCGTTAAAAGACCAGAAGCATAATTTAACATCAAATTTTAAATATCTTGTTGGGTCTTTGAAACTGTATTAAAAACAGTTTAAAGGGCTTCCCTGGTGGCACAGTGGTTGAGAGTTCACCTGCCGATGCAGGGGATGCGGGTTCGTGCCCCGGTCCGGGAGCATCCCACATGCCACGGAGCGGATGGGCCCGTGAGCCATGGCCACTGGGCCTGCATGTCCAGAGCCTGTGCTCCGCAACGGGAGAGGCCACAACCGTGAGAGGCCTGCGTACCACCAAAAAAAAAAAAACAGTTTAAATAAAAGTGGACCTATTAGTTGTATTTGTAGATTGGATACTTTTATTTCTTCATACAACTTCTTTGTTTCAAAATAATTTAAGTCCACACACAAAAAATGGAACTAAGATTAATATAAAATAAGAAAGAAAAAGTTAAAAAGGAAGAATATAAGAAATAAGTAAAATGACTTTTTTACTTTTCCTCTGTATCACTTATCACACCTTCAGTTAACTAAATGTGTGTGCTATTGTTTGCCTCATGTCTCCCCTGCCAGACTCTAAGCTCCTTGAGAGCAGGAATCATGTTTGTCTTGTTCACTGTGCAAGATGCTTGACACATAGTAGATGCTAATACGTGTTTTCCTTTTTCAAATAAAGTATAAATAAAGAGGAATGGAAGGGGGGGCACAAAATTATGGTTAGCCTATGTGCATTTCTCACTGCTAGAGAACCTTGAACAATGTGCCTGGCTGAAACACTGAATTTCCCACCCTCCTTTGGAAACAAGACTGGCCAGTGAGATATAAATGCAAATTGTGGGACTTCCAAGAAAACTCTCTATGCTCTACCACACTTTCTCCTTCTTGGTCCTTGGAATATACATGATGACTAGAGTGCCAGTAGCTGTCCTTGGACGATGAGAGGAAAGCCAGAGAATGTTAGAGACTTCAACTCTGATATCCTTGAGCCCCTGAACTGATGTCAGTAACTGCCTCCCTCCAGACTTCTCATCTAATGATTTAAGCCACAGTTAAGTAAGTTGTCTCTCATATTGCAGTCAACTCTAATACTAATTATTACAGTCCATGAAACACGTCATGAATTTCTGTAAGTGGAACCATTATGCAACTATATTTCACTCCATTAGTGGTGAGAAGGTGTTTGGAGAAGAAGCCATAAATTTGTTGAAGCATAAATCTAAGAAAAATCATTGGATGTCCAAGCAAACATAATAGAAAATAACTCTTAACCACAATATGAGATTTTTAAAAATCATCAAAAAATCATTGGTCATATACAATGGAATATTACCCAGCCATAAAAAGAAACAAAATTGAGTTATTTGTAGTGAGGTGGATGGACCTAGGGTCTGTCATACAGAGTGAAGTAAGTCAGAAAGAGAAAAACAAATACCGTATGCTAACACATATATATGGAATCTAAAACAAAAATGGTTCTGAAGAACCTAGGGTCAGGACAGGAATAAAGACGCAGACGTAGAGAATGGACTTGAGCACACGGGGAGGGGGAAGGGTAAACAGGGACAAAGTGAGAGAGTGGCATGGACATATATACACTACCAAATGTAAAATAGATAGCTAGTGGGAAGCAGCTGCACAGCACAGGGAGATCAGCTCGGTGCTTTGTGACCACCTAGAGGGGTGGGATAGGGAGGGTGGGAGGGAGATGCAAGAGGGAGGAGATATGGGGCTATATGTATATGTATGGCTGATTCACTTTGTTATAAAGCAGAAACTAAACATCATTGTAAAGCAATTATACTCCAAAAAAGATGTTAAAAAAAATCATTGGTCTTAAATGTTGATTTGTTCCAAGTTAGTTTTTCAGGAAATATTTTCAAACACCAAACATCAGCCTAAAAATGTTTAATAAGGCAAACTTTTATTTGTTGTGGATTTACCACTTAATTTCTTGGACTCTTCTTTTTTTTCCTCATCCTTTAGATTTTACCAGTTAGCAAGACTTTGTGAAAATTCTCAGATTACAACTTTCCTCTCTACTTCCAGAAAAAACACCCTACACTAGGCTTCAATCTTCTATTCCATAGTTACTATAGTTGTTTTCTAAATGGTCTCTTCCAACTCCCCATCTCATCCATCTATCTCATCTTATCTCAAATCCTTTCATTTCATTATGCTATTTTCTGCCTATAGAGCACTGACCATGGGTTCTATATCATACTTATTTTACTCCTGTATGTCTTAGCTCTCTACTAAGTGTTAACATCATAAGATACTATGCCCATAATTTTCCATAGTTCTCAATCCTGTCTTCATAGTAGAACCATCTAGAGAGCTTTTAAAAATTACTGATGCCCCAGGCCAACCCCTAAAGATTCTGATTCAACTCATCTTAGTGAGGCTCAGGCACTCACATCTTTAAAATCCCCACACACAAGCACCAATTAATGCTGGAGACAAAATAGTGAACAAGCAGACAGAACAAATCTTACACTCCAGCCACTTCATGACTTTATTCAAACAATACCCTGAGTAGGGGATTAAGAGGTACAAATGATCATGTATAAAATAAATAAGCTACAAGTATATATTGTACAGGACAAGAAATATAGCCAATATTTTATTATAACTTTAAATGGAGTACAAGCTATAAAAATTTTGTATCACTATGTCATTCACCTGAAACTAATGTAATATTGTAAATCAATTATACCTCAATTTTAACAAATGCCCTGGGTATGTGTGCACTCATATAAACACACCTGCACATATACCTACAGCCTCCCCCAGACACAACTTACCTATCCTTCGAGTTTAAAATCAAGTCCCACTTCCTTTGTGAACCATTCTTTGATGACAACTATCAACACCAATCTCCCTCTCCTCTAACTCCATTTGATGTACCCACCCACCCCCAATCTCTTTAGGCAACTTGGGTTGTTATTTTTTCTGTATCACACAATTAGCACCTTACTGTATGCTGTCAAGCTGCTCATCTGAAAAACAAGCACAATGGCCTAGTTGACCTCAAAAGTCCCTCTCTTTGACTCTAAGAGTCTATGAATTTATGACTTGTCTGCACTGCCCAATTTAGCACTCATTACAGATGATGTTTTCCACTGATTATTTGATACCTCTATATATTTTCTGTTGCCAACAGAACCTGTTGTACAGGTTCCTTAAAGGAACATGGTTTTATAGCTCGATGACATATCCCTACCCTCAGCATAATGCTAGATGCTTAAACGTACATTGACCAATATGTCAAACCAGACTTGACATAGTATTCAAAAGCAGAGATAAGCAAAGGGAAATCCTTTGAGGAAGCAGTTTGATAAACTAGAAGAGTGAGCCCTGGAGACAGACTGAATGGGTTACTCACCCAGCTCCTATACTTACCAGCTACACAGTAATATCACTCAAGGGAGTCACTTAACATCCCTAAGCCTCAGTTTTCTCACTTGTGAGAAAGAATTAATAATAGTGCCTACCCATAAGGTTGTTGTAAGGATTAAATGAGAACACATGCACATTTGTAAACACAGTACCTAGCATATAATAAGCATTTAATAAATGTTAATTATTTTTGATTGGATAAAGGCAATGAAAAAATTACGATTGAGGATTAAAAGAATAAAACGAGAATTTTTATGACTGTGGGGAGACTGGGGATGTAGATTGAGACAAATTTAATAAATGAAATAATATAAAGTGGCAGTTCAAATAAAATTAAGCATCTACTCAGAGCAAGGCCCTTAACTCAGACTCTGTGGCCCATAAGGAAGACAGAGAACTGGGCCAGAGAGTGACCCACACATTCTCTTTGTCCCACTTTCCCTCTTTGTCATTACTGACACTGAAAGGGTAGCTGAGTTATTAATTCATTCAACAAATACTTATTATTATTTCCAAGATCCTGTACTAGGTGTTAAATTATAAAAAATGAGTTTGTGGCTTAGTTAGGGAGATAAAGCATGCATATAAACAAAGCAGAAAATATCAGGCAGAAAGCTGCTCTTGACATAAGAGATACATACAGGAATAACTGCAGAAGTTTATAGGAGAGAGAAATAAGGGAAGACATTAGAGAAGGGGTTACAGCCAAACTGGGCCTTGGAAAAACAAAGATTTGGGTTAAGGAGCATTTCTGCCTTCCCTGGGAGGAAGTGGCAGAAGCTAAGGCCCCAAAAGGGAAAACATGAAACACATCATGTTTATGCCGAACATTCCGGGGTGCGGGTGGGGGTGGGGGTAGGGAGCAGGTACTAATGGCCAAAGGTATCATTGATTCCAGGTAGAGTTAGGACATCTGGACCTTCTGTTTTCCATCCCTATAGAGCAAAACCTCTATCTTATTTTTAGAAGAATTATAATATTCCTCAAATAAAACACCTTAAATCCTATCCACTTGGAGATTAAGAACAGTAACAGATCTACATATTTGTACATACATATTTCGCATCCTGTAATCTCATATTTCATTCAGTCACCTCCACAACAGAACAGGACCACATTCCCTAAAGGATAATGCACTTCAGGATTAAAGATTTCTGATAACTACCTCATACTTATTCTTTGTTTGGGCACAAAGGCCTCTATAGCTGGGCTTAGATAAGACTGGGTGGGGAAATCCGCTTCCTTCTACACCTGAATTTTTACAAGTTCTGACCCATGAGAAAAGACCACTGGCTCCATCACTGGAACAGGAGAAGGCAAGCTTTTTCTTTAAAGGTCTAGATAATAAATATTTTCCGTTTTGCTAGCTATACAGCTTCTGTTGCAACTACTCAATTCTGGTGTTGTAGTGCAAAAGCAGCTATAGACAATACATAAACAAACAGACCAGGCTATGTTTCTATAAAACTTTATTTACAAGAACAGGTTGCAGGCCAGAGTTGGCCCATGGGCTACAGTTTGCTAATCCTTGGTTTATAACACCTAATATTTATTTCTCTCTCAACCTACATGTTCATCACAGGTTGACTGGATGTATCATACCTCTCTATTTCAGGACCCAAAATGATGCAGAAGCCACTATCCCCACCAGTCACAAGGGCAGAAGGGAAGAAAGTTATGAAGGGTCTTGAATAAGGAAATCAAATGTTGCATCATAGAAGTGACAAATATTATTTCCATTTACAACGTACTGGCCATAACTAGTTACCTCAGTCACCCAATCTCTAGGGGCTTCCTAGTATAATCATATGACTAGTATGATCTACGGAAGGCAGAGCTTGAACTATTTAGCAAGGAGCATTAGTGACTACCAGAATCTAGGCTAAATCAAAGATTGTTTTAGGAAAAGTTTTCTTTCATTCAAACAAGTTTCACGTGTATAGCACTGACAAATTGTAGCCCATCAAGGTAAGCTTATAGACAGTTCAACTGATCTAATAATCATTCTAGATAGATATAGTTGAAAGACTCATGATCTTTCAAAAGATTTATTCTTCTGTGAGAAATTCATTTGGCATATTTCACTTTATATAATACACTAAGAAAGAGTAATTGATAAAAGAGAAAACAAGTGATTGAATGAAAAACCTGATGGTCAGAGTGACAGATTTCCATCATGTAAAATGTGCAAAATAGCTTAGATATGCAAATATAATTATAGATCTAGTTATGGTTCTTAATAATAATTTTTTAAAATTATATATTTTCCCTATCAACTAAACTTCAGATTCAAGATGATACCTTCTAATATCTATCAACCAGGTTTTTTCTTAGTATCTTTTTTTTTTTTTTTTTTTTTTTTTTTTCTTTTTGCGGTATGCGGGCCTCTCACCGCTGTGGCCTCTCCCGCTGCGGAGCACAGGCTCCGGACGCGCCGGCCCAGCGGCCGTGGCTCACGGGCCCAGCCGCTCCGCGGCATATGGGATCCTCCCAGACCGGGGCACGAACCCGTATCCCCTGCATCGGCAGGCGGACTCTCAACCACTGCGCCACCAGGGAGGCCCTCTTAGTATCTTTTGACAAAAGTAATTATCAGCTTCAGTCTAAGAATTCTAAGATTATTTTAATTATAGGAATAGACACTAGGAGTTATATTTCAATTTCTGAAAGAACTAGGGACATTTCCTGGAAATGCCATTTATTGTTAAATTAATGAGATTAAGTTGAAAATAAGGTTTTCTACCCACATTTTTACCTACTTACTGACATCAACATAAAGAAGTCCATAAACTAGTAGTTACAAAAAAAGGACTTCCCAATTGCACATACTAATAAAAGTGATAAATTCCCCCTTAAAATGAGGCACATATAAACAGAATCATAGACTCTTACGAACTGGAATAGACACTGAGAAGTAATCAATCCAACTTTCTACATCACTCAATTCTCAAACGGAAAAACAAGTGACCATGAAAATTATATACCAATGCCTGAAAGAGAGATGCTCATTTACTTTCAAAATCACATTGCTATTATAACATAATTTGGAAAAATCTTGTTATTACAATAAAAAACTACAGAAAGTAAATATACTTTCTTAAGGAAGATATGAAGATAATAAAGTGAGGAAGAATTTGGAGTGAACCCAATAATTAACTCTGTGTGTAACATTATATCAGCTGATGCTCATTCATGCAGGTATAGTACAATTAAGGATGTTATTTACACTACATCTGATAAAATAAGAATTTCACATTTTAAGAGGAGTATGTAAAAATCAAAGCTGATTATTTATTGTGATGCAACACTCAAAAAGGAGTTTTATATTCTCTAACACTTATTTTTGTAACATCCTCCATTCTGTTGAAATAAGTTTATTCTATCTCTGGATTGTATAAATCAGAGGGTTCAAGATCTGCCTTCAGACACTATTTCAGTGTGCAAACATTAGGCCATTACAGAAGATGTACAGAAAATAAAAATTTAGCTTACTGGGAACAGGCTTGACTAGCTACCTGGAAGAGCCTCACTTCTCAACTACTGCCATTAACCTTGTCCAAAACATAAAATTACTATAATCAATAATACAAGATTTTCTCACACTTCTCTACACACACACACATGTCTTTTTAGATAGCTGACAGTGGTAGCCAAAAAAACCCAAATCTGAACAAACTTTCATTAACTTAGGACGTGCATATTCCTCAAAGGAGAATCCAATCTCATTAATGTTCTGTCTGTATAAAAACACTTTGAAACGGCATTATGTGACCTTACTTTGAATGCCATCTTATTCATAATTTCACAGATTTTTTTTTAATAGACCCAGGATTTTTTTTACTCTTCACAATGTGATTTTCCGACGGCCCCAAACCTACGGGATGCAGCAAAAGCAATTCTAAGAGGGACGTTTATAGCAATACAATCCTACCTCAAGAAACAAGAAAAATCTCAAATAAACAACCTAACCTTACACCTGAAGCAATTAGAGAAAGAAGAACAAAAAAACCCCAAGTTAGCAGAAGGAAAGAAATCATAAAGATCAGAAATAAATGAAAAAGAAATGAAGAAAATGATTAGCAAAGATCAATAAAACTAAAAGCTGGTTCTTTGAGAAGGTAAACAAAATTGATAAACCATTAGCCAGACTCATCACGAAAAAAGGGAGAAGACTAAATCAACAGAATTAGAAATGAAAGAGAAGTAACAACTGACACTGTAGAAATACAAAGTATCATGAGAGATTACTACAAGCAACTATATTCCAATGAAATGGACAACCTGGAAGATATGGACAAATTCTTAGAAAAGCACAACCTTCCAAGACTGAACCAGCAAGAAGTAGAAAATATAAACAGCAAGCACTGAAACTGAAACTATGATTAGAAATCTTCCAACAAACAAAACCCCAGGACCAGATGGATTCAGAGACGAATTCTATAAAACATTTAGAGAAGAGCTAACACCTATCCTTCTCAAACTCTTCCAAAATATGGCAGAGGGAGGAACACTCCCAAACTCATTCTACAAGGCCACCATCACCCTGATACCAAAACCAGACAAAGATGTCACAAAAAAAGAAAACTACAGGGCTTCCATGGTGGTGCAGTGGTTGAGAGCCCGCCTATCGATGCAAGGGACACGGGTTCGTGCCCCGGTCCGGGAAGATCCCATAAGCCATGGAGCGGCTGGGCCCATGAGCCATGTCCGCTGAGCCTGCACATCCGGAGCCTGTGCTCCGCAACAGGAGAGGCCACAACAGTGAGAGGCCCACGTACAGCAAAAAAAAAAAAAAAGAAAGAAAGAAAACTACAGGCCAATATCACTGATGAACATACATGCAAAAATTCTCAACAAAATACTAGCAAACAGAATCCACCAGCACATTAAACGGATCATACACCATGACCAAGTGGGGTTTATTCCAGGAATGCAAGGATTCTTCAGTATATGCAAAACAATCAATGTGATACACCATATTAACAAATTGAAGGAATAAAAAAACATATGATCTTCGCAATAGATGCAGAAAAAGCTTTCAACAAAATTCAACACCCTTTTATGATAAAAAAAACTCTCCAGAAAGTAGGCATAAAGGGAACTTACCTCAACATAATAAAGGCCATATATGACAAACCCACAGCCAACAACTTTCTCAATAGTGAAAAACTGAAAGCATTTCCACTCAGATCAGGAACAAGAGAAGGTTGCCCACTCTGACCATTATTATTCAACATAGTTTTGGAAGTTTTAGCGACAGCAATCAGAGATGAAAAAGAAATAAAAGAATACAAATTGGAAAAGAAGTAAAACTGTCACTGTTTGCAGATGACATGATACTAAAGAATCCTAAAGATGCTACCAGAAAACTACTAGAGCTAATCAATGAATCTGGTAAAGTAGCAGTATACAAAATTTATGCATGAAATCTTTTGCATTCTTGTACACTAATGATGAAAAATCTGAAAGAGAAATTAAGGAAACACTCCCATTTACGACTGCAACAAAAAGAATAAAATACCTAGGAATAAACCTATCTAGGGAGACAAAAGACCTGTATGGAGAAAACTATAAGACACTGATGAAAGAAATTAAAGATGATACAAATAGATGGAGAGATATACCATGTTCTTGGATTGGAATTATCAACATTGTGAAAATGACTATGCTACCCAAAGCAATCCACAGATTCAATGCAATCCCTATCAAATTACCAATGGCATTTTTCACAGAACTAGAACAAAAAATTTCACAATTTGTATGGAAACACAAAAGACCCCGAATAGCCAAAGCAATATTGTGAAAGAAAAATGGAGCTGGAGGAATCAGGCTCCCTAACTTAAGACTATACTACAAAGTTACAGTAATCAAGACAGTATGGTAGTGGCACAAAAACAAAAATATAGATCAATGGAACAAGGTAGAAAGTCCAGAGATAAACCCATGCAAATATGGTCACCTTATTTTTGATAAAGGAGACAAGAATATACAATGGAGAAAAGGCAGCCTCTCAATAACTGGTGCTGGGAAAACTGGACAGCTACATGTAAAAGAATGAAATTAGAACACTCCCTAACACCATACACAAAAATAAACTCAAAATGGATTAAAGACCTAAATGTAAGGCCAGAAACTATAAAACTCTTAGAGGAAAACATAGGCAGAGCAAACTATGACATAAATCACAGCAAGATCTTTTTTGACCCACTCCTAGAGAAATGGAAATAAAAACAAAAATAAACAACTGGGACCTAATGAAACTTAAAAGCTTTTGCACAGCAAAGGGAACCATAAACAAGACAAAAAGACAACCCTCAGAATGGGAGAAAATATTTGAAAATGAAGCAACTGACAAAGGATTAATCTCCAAAATATACAAGCAACTCATGCAGCTCAATATCAAAAAAAACAAACAACCCAATCCAAAAATGGGCAGAAGACCTAAATAGACATTTCTCCAAAGAAGATATCCAGATTGCCAATAAACACGTGAAAGGATGCTCAACATCACTAATCATTAGAGAAATGCAAATCAAAACTACAATGAGGTATCACCTCACACCGGTCAGAACGGCCATCATCAAAAAATCTACAAACAGGGCTTCCCTGGTGGTGCAGTGGTTGGGAGTCTGCCTGCCGATGCAGGGGACACAGGTTCGTGCCCTGGTCCGGGAAGATCCCACATGCTGCGGAGCAGCTAGGCCCGTGAGCCATGGCCGCTGAGCCTGCGCGTCCGGAGCCTGTGCTCCACAACGGGAGAGGCCACAATAGTGAGAGGCCCACGTACCGCAAAAAAAAAAAAAAAAAAAAAAAAAAAAAAAAAAATCTACAAACAATAAATGCTGGAGAGAGTGTGGAGAAAAGGGAACTCTCTTGCACTGTTGGCGGGAAAGCAAATTGACACAGCCAGTATGGAGAACAGTATGGAGGTTCCTGAAAAATCTAAAAATAGAACTGCCATATGACCCAGCAATCCCACCACTGGGCATATACCCTGAGAAAACCATAATACAGAAAGAGTCATGTGCCACAATGTTCATTGCAGCACTATTTACAATAGCCAGGACATTGAGGCAACCTAAATGTCCATTGACAGTTGAATGGATAAAGATGTGGCACATATATACAATGGAATATTACTCAGCCATAAAAAGAAATGAAATTGAGTTGACTATAGTGAGGAGGATGGACCTAGAGTCTGTCATACAGAATGAAGTAAGTCAGAAAGAGAAAAACAAATACCGTATGCTAACACATATATATGGAATCTAAAACAAAAATGGTTCTGAAGAACCTAGGGTCAGGACAGGAATAAAGACGCAGATGTAGAGAATGGACTTGAGGACACGGGGAGGGGGAAGAGTAAGCTGGGATGAAGTGAGAGAGTGGCATTGATATATATACACTACCAAATATAAAATAGATAGCTAGTGGGAAGCAGCCACATAGCACAGGGAGATCAGTTCCGTGCTTTGTGACCACCTAGAGGGGTGGGATAGGGAGGATGGGAGGGAGATGCAAAAGGGAGGAGATATGGGGAAATATGTATAGGTATAGCTGGTTCACTTTGTTATACAGCAGAATCTAATGCAACATTGTAAAGCAATTATATTCCAATAAAGATGTTTAAAAAATTGCAGAATAGGAACCAAAGGTAAAAAACAACAACAACAACAAAAAACAAAATGTGATTTTCTGTGGCATGCCAGTTTAGAAAGTTCTGAAACATTAGCAGCATATAGCCACAAAGGTTATGAACTTCTTGGGAAATTGCCTTTTAAATCACAAGGAATATAAAGAACTCCCACAACTGGAAAATCTCAAGAATTCTTGCCCATTGGTGTTTCCCAAAATTTTACTTGGAGAGGAAAATGGGAAAAAAATGTTCCAAGATAGCTATTTGATGGCGAAAGTTATCAAAATTTAAGTTTTGCTAAAGATCATAGCCCTTTTTAGCTATTACATATGATGAAGAAAATGTACTTAGATTTGTGTTTTGTGGCTCAAGAAACCAGGCCATTTTATCAGGACAGGGAGAACACCACAATAGCTGCTGTCTTTGAGGTTATAACAGAATTCATTCATTTTCTTAGGAAATATTGTTGCTTATCAACTAGATGGAGGCACTAACCTAGGTGCTGGGAATACAGTGATCTCTAAAGAGAAATTTTTTTTTCTTTCTTTATTTTTCTTCGTTTTAAAAATTATACAATATCCAAACTCCCTTCTAATTTGGGGGCATTCCCACTGAATCTAGTTATGGTGCGGGTAGTGTTCTGTCTTCCCCTTGGAAGCCAAGGTGGAGGTTCCTTCCTGGGAGCATAGGGTGCAGACACATGAGTGAGATTCAACCCCTACAGTGTTGCTTCCTGGACTTTCCATTTAGAATGAGTGACCCAAAGACAAAAAAAGCATTATTAGCCTCTTTTGCCTTCTTGGTTTCTGCCCATTTTTCAAGCATCTTCCTCCATCTTCTGTTGATTCTTTGTCATTCCATTACTTTTTTGTTTTGTTTTGTTTAACATAGCTAGCTGGATTTGTATATTATAATCAAGAACCCTGATTAATGCAGTCACTAAGTAGCAAATAAACAGTAGTGCTGAATTCACAATCAAGATGTATAGTTAGAATCAGTGGAGAAATATTCCCTTTTTAAATGTTCGGCATCATTCACCACCAAGTACTAGCTTCCAAAACTCTGCTCAGCAATCTGAAAGAAGGTTTTAGATTCATTGTCAGGGCAGTCAATCGTGTGGAAAATAAAATAACAGTATGTCAAAACTTGGTTATCTGCCTTGCATTAAGATTTGTATGCCAATCACAAGTTATATTCCACACCAAGTTTTGTTGGTTGTCAAAGGGAAAGGAGGTTGGCTGGATTTAAGAACTCAAGACTAGAGCTGCCACGCAAAAGACAAGCTGATTCAAAAATGGATTACCTTAGGGGAGTTTGAGATGTTTAGCAGGTAATCTGAGGTTGTTAATACCCTGAACCTGAAGCTTTAAGCGACATGCATTAATTCATTTCAATAATTACATTAAAAATTTTAAGCCAAACAACGATGAATGTAGCAAATTGGTGCTAAAATGCCTTTCATTTTCTCATTCGGATGATGCTCTCAAATACCTGTCACTGGCCTCCCTGTTTTGGCTCCTGTACCCATTCTCCCCAGAGAAGTCAGGGAGACCTTCCTGAAATAGAAATCAGCTCATTTAATCCCCCTGCATAAGATGCTCCGACTTTTCACCACACCTATGATAAAAATCCTGGTTCCTCCAGCTGGCCTGCCAGCCTCACAAGACCTGGCCCCTGACCTGTTTCTCAGAGTTCAGCCCGCTCCACTCTCTGCCTTACTCACCTAGTCATAATTTGCTTCCTGTTCCCCTCCAAACACTCCATGTTCATTCTATCCAGAGTCTTTTGAACTAACTATTCCCTATTCCTGAAGTGTGGCTAGATTATCATTGTCCTTCAGGTATTTATTGGTTTAAATGTCATCTCCTCAGAAAGGTCCTCCTTGACCAGCCATCCAATCACTCACTGTATAACTAAACTGTACTGGGTCCAGTTTGTGCCCCACCACAGGCCCATGAAGCTCACCTATCTGTGTCCCTTGCCACTCCGGGTCCTCAGCCACTAGCCTTGCTCCCCTGCCAGAATGGCCCTACTAACCACTCATTAAAGCTCCTCTAGTCATAAAGCCCTGACCACTGCCACCACTGTAGACTTTAGAGACCAAAAAGCCTCACAGTGTCAACTAACAAGGAGAGACCACTATGCCTGCCTGCTGCTTGCCCAGACTCTGAATCTGGCTTGGCCAAAGGCTGCCTGGAGGAATTTGCAGGGCAGCTAGCAGAGTTAACAGAGACTAGAGATGGCAAGGAAGCAGCAGATCAATTATTCAGACTTCCTTCCACCCTTCTATATGCTGCTCTGAAAGGCAGAAACTTCATGCAACCTTTCTAGAAATGTCCTGCAAGACAAGAAACCAACTATATTTGTTGCAAACCTGTGGCCAGTTTGGTAGTGCATCCCTTTTTTGCAGTATGTGGGCCTCTCACTGTTGTGGCCTCTCCCGTTGCGGAGCACAGGCTCCGGATGTGCAGGCTCAACGGCCATGGCTCAGGGGCCCAGCCGCTCCGCGGCATGTGGGATCTTCCCAGACCGGGGCACGAACCCGTGTCCCCTGCATCGACAGGCAGACTCTCAACCACTGAGCCACCAGGGAAGCCCAGTGCATCCCTTTAAAATGGCTCTCCTTTCTCTGCCTCTTTACCCTTTCCCCTCACTCTTGCTTCCTTGTATCATACTCCCCAATAAAGCATTATCATGTAAGCATTTATCTCAGGCTCCATTTTCTAGGAAGCCCAGGGTAAAACAGTGACATTATTTTAATTCATTTCCTGATATTTTCTTGTCTAACTCTTTGTTTATATGTCTATTCCCTATTTCCAGCCTTCCTGAGCTATCGTCCCCCATCCCAACATACCCAGAATGTAAGAGTTTGGAACTTATTTGAGCAGAGACATTTTATCTGTCTTATTCACTAAGATCTGAACAGTGCCTGACCCAAAATGGGTGCTCAATAAATATTTGTTGAATGAATAAAAAAAGCACAACAGCACAGCATCTAATGACAGGTGAGTGGGTCAATATGACCATAAAGGCAACTAGAGATTCAATGGGACTATATCTGTATTGTTGAGTGCTGTGTCCCCAAGGCCTAGCACAGTACCTGGCACACAGCTGCTCTCAAAAAATATGTTTGACTGATTAATGAATTGGAAAGCATTGGCAAGATTAAGGGGGGAAAATCACTCAAAGATCCTCGTCACAATCTTGTCCTAAAATCAGGTCAAAGAAAGTGAACATAAATCTGTGGCAAAATAAATAAGCAAAAAAAATTAATCAGAACTTCATGAAAAAAAATGATTATATAAGGTTAAAAATATACACTGACAAATGTTTCTTTATTATAAGGTCAAAAAGAAATCAAAGAGAATGTCCTAGATAAATAGCCATGAACTTCATATAGTAGCACAAAATAAAGATGATTGTTTTGAAACAAATTTAAGTCCCACATTAGTCAGGAAATCAAAATGCACAGTTACTGTCCTTTACAGAGTTGGTTAAAAAAATCCAACATTTTTTGTTTCATTATTTACACAGCCAAGAATTCACACTCTAATCACTAATCATCCTTTATCAATACAACCAAACGGATAGGAATCCATCCCTGCTCCAAACTCTGGCCCATTTTATTTTTATCAACTAACCCATTTGTAATGATAATGCTCGATATTATTATAATTTATATAGCACTTGTATTTCTATCACTTTATTTAGTCTTATGTCAACCCTATAAAGGTAGGCATATACTTCCCAATTCAAAAAATTAGGTAGAAATAAAGAAGTAACAAGATATGCCCATGATCACAGAGTTAGTAACTGACTTCCTGCTCCAAGTCCACCCTTTCTATTCTGGATGCATTTCCAGGCATCAAATTATGAGGAGCACATAATCCATCGCAAAGATAAGACTATGTAATTCATTCACCCATTCATTCATTCACTCATTCAATAAGACTGAATTTCTTTAGTGTCTATTATATGTCAGCCACCGTTCTAGGGACTAGAAATGCCATAGCTAACAAGCCAAAGCCTATACTTTTTTTTTTAAATTAGTTTCTGCTTTATAACAAAGTGAATCAGTCATACATATACATCTGTTCCCACATCCCTTCCCTCATGCATCTCCCTCCCTCCCACCCTCCCCATCCCACCCCTCCAGGCGGTCACAAAGCACCGAGCTGATCTCCCTGTGCTCTGCGGCTGCTTCCCACTACCTATCTACCTTACGTTTGGTATTGAGAGGCATGGACATATATACACTACCAAGCCTATACTTTTATGGAGCTTAAATTAAAAAACAGAAAGGCAGGCAACAGAGAAATAAACAACTTGCCAGAGAATGTACACTTTTAAGATGATGCTGATGAAATTAGTCCAAAGACAAATATGACATTTTCAGTAGGTCCATGTCAAATGGCCTATATTATCATAATGTCCAAACATCTTAATATTGGGTGTCATATGGACAAAATAAACATGTGATCATTTAATCTTTCCTATTTTGGACATGAGATGCATACACATTTTGCCAGCTCTGCCTTACAGCAGTGGTTACCAAAGGCTGGACTGCAGTACAGTTATGGCTCATGATAAAATTTTCACCATCCAAGGGAAGATGAGAAACAATGTAAGGGGTTCTTCATAAAACTAAATTATCCAAGGCCATGGAAAGGACCTGAATATAGGAAGGTTATACATCATTCCAAAGGCACAAAAAAAAATCTAAAATGTATTAAATGCACACACAGAAAAGTAGATTATAGTGTCCCCTATAGTATAAAAATGACATCATTACAATGGTAATCATGCACTGTGGACTAAACATTTCACTGTAGAGTTTAAATTATCATCCTGTTTTGACCTCTGTTTTCTCATAATTCCTTATTGTCTCAGGAGTGAAACACCCACTGTATTAGTTTTCTATGACTGCTGTAACATATTATCACAAATTTAGTGACATTAAATGACACAAATTAATTATCTTAAAGTTCTGGAGGTCAGAAGTCTAAAGGGCTGGGGTTTGTTAATTCTGGAGACTCTAGGAGAGAATGTTTCCTTGCCTTTTCCAACTTCTAGAGGCTATCAGCATTCCTTCCCTCATGGCCTCATATCACTCCAACCTCTAAAGCTCCTGCCTCCCTCTTATAAGAACCCTTGTGATTACATTGGGTGCACCCAGATAATCCAGGATAATCTCCCCATATTAAGACCCTTAATTTAATTACATCTGCAAAATCCCTTCTGCCATATAAGGTAACGTAATCACTGTTTTCAGAGATTTGGTGTGGACATCACTGAGAGGCCATTTTTCAGCCTATCACATTTACCAAAGTTGATGTAAATAATCATTGATCATGAAGGGCTCTTCATTTTGGCATTATTCCTAGATAATCCTATAAATATGGTGACCAGTAATACAAGATAGTTGCAAATACTGAACCACTTATTTTAAGGGTACTTTCCACAAATCAGTGTAAAGAATATCATGTGATCACTTATCTAATTTGGTGAAGATAGTACATACTTTACCCCATGAGTCAGCTAGGAATGTCATTAAAAGTTAACCATTCCCTGAGGACCTATATTATGTGCTAGTTTCATGCAAGTTGATTAACATATTATATCATCTAAGCTTCCAAGCAACCAAAAAGGTTAGCTACATTGTTTCTGTTTATAGATAAGGAAACTGAGGCTCAGAGAAGGTAAATAACTTGTTCAACATCATATAATTATTAAATGGCAGAGCAGGGATTTGAACCCAGATGTGACACTGAAAAACCTCTGCTTTCTCCCCTGTGCTAAATACTTCCAGTGTGAGTTCTTATCTATGGATCAATGTGATACCTGTGTCAGTCAGTAACTCTACAATTCTCCTTTATTTTATAGCAGGAAATACTGGTAACTACATTATAACTTATGTGTTCTATAGGTGGACAAAAAAATTTATTTCATTAAGTGAGTGGGTTTGTGGAGACTTCTAAGAAGAAAAGAGATTCTGGAGACATTTACTCCACGAGGGAATGATAATAAAGAGTTGTAAAGGCACCAAACCAAAGTGTAATTGTGTCACATTCTTATCTATCAGATTTTTAGCATCACCCCATGTTTCAAGCAAAGACTATAATCACAAACAAAATATTGAATGTGTTCAACCCATAAAAATTGAGAGCAAAAGCAAAATGGTTACGAATACAACATTGTTAATCAACTATACTCCATTATAAAACAAAAATTTTTTTAAAAGGCATAGTGGTAGGCCTTTTTCACATTCTGAGGTGGCCCACACTCTGTCTGTGGAGTGTGTTTCTCTCTAAATAAATCCACTTCTTACCTAAAAAAACCAAAAAACCAAAAAAGCAAAGTGGTAGAAATTATCCAAGACCATGCTAGTCAGTGCATAATGTAACTCATTATCAAGTGCAGAATAATATTTCATTCAACTTAGTTACTCTAATTTAAGCAGTTCCCTATTAGTGGACATTTAGGTTGTTTCCAAATTATAACCGCAAATACTGCTATAATGAATGACACTGAACATTTAGCTTCAAATACTTACTTGTTAACATAAATCCTTATTTTGATACATAGTACCAAATCACCCTCCAAAAAATTTGTCCTGGTTCACACTCTCACAAAGAGTGTATGGAAATATCTATTTTAATCACATTCTTACCAACTCTAGATGTGAACAAAATTTTAATTGTTATTATAATAGTATATTATAAGGTGAAAGCTTATGTTTTGATTTTCACTTTTAAAGCTATCAACAAGGTCAGTTAACATTATTCAATATTTTCATGGCCATTTGTGTTTCCTTTTTTCTGTAAATTTACTATTTACATCCTTGGCCTATTTTTCTACTGTCCATCTATTTTTTTCTTGACTTGAAAGGGCTCTGTATGTGCAGAAATTAGGCCTTTGTCATACGTGTTGCAAAATTTTTTCTCTAGTCTATCATTTGTCTTTCAATTTTTTCCTATTTTAATGATAACTTTTACTAAGTTTCTGTTTTGTTTTTTTTTAATCACAGCAGATATTATCAAGGAAGAGGAAAGAGTGCTCTAGGGGCCATGGACAATGTCAAAAAATATGGAGATGGTGGTATAGATGAGGAGTGTGAACTCTAAAAGAGAAGTGTTGTTGACTGATGGTGGTACAAGATCAAGATCAATGGGTGGGCTCTTCTGGTGCTGATCAGTCTTCTTCCCATAGTAAGCATGGGCAGGAGGCAGAATGGATAAAAGAGCAAACTCAAAAGGAGGTCATGAGAAAAAAAGTGATGTCTGTGGAGAGTTAGTTTTAACTGAAGCCAAGAAGTGAAGGGATGAAGGATGGAGAGCGAAGGTCTTCTCCAGTCCAACAGGTCTTCTCAGGGTGTTAAGGATTCACTATATTCTCATCTATGTGCTTTTACTTGACCATACATTTTCCTTCATCTAACATGCTCTTTTCACTGAATTCCACCTCTCCAATATATACTATTGTAAAGAAGCATATATTATAAATAAGTAGAGGCCATATTTTAAACTTCATTGTATCTCCTGGTATGTATGCCCAGCACATGGTAGGTCCTCTAAAGCAGGCAGGCTTCCCTACATAGGTAAATGGTGCAATCTGATCACACAAACAAGAAACCAGAGACCCACACCCTTCTTTTTCTTGTTCAGCCAATCGCAAACTCCTACCAACTCTGACTCACGAAAATCTTTCAAATCCTTTCCAGTCTCTTTATCTTCACTCTCACTATCTTAATTCAGTACCTCATCAGTTCTCACATGGATTATTGCAATAGCCTTTTGACTATTCTTTCTGCTTCCAAAATTAGCCCAGTCTGATTTAGCCCTTCCCATATTGACATTTTTTTCCAAAAAATTCAAGTCTAATCCCTTCACTTCCTAACAAAACCCTTCATGAGAAAATTCCTTAGCATGACACACAAGAACCTAATGGTCCAGTGTCTGCTTGACTTTCCAGCAGTGTGTCCCACCCATCATCTTTCTCCACTGAACTATGTTGCAACTATATCAACTATATATCCAATGATATCAATTATATACTTAGAGGTCCTCATATGCTCCATTGCTCCACTAGGCTACTGTTCCTTGGCATAAGCCATTCCTCTGGCAGGAGTTTCCTCCCACCTTTCCTAAGTCCCAATCATGTTTCACAATTCAGCTTAAACCTCATATCTTCTAGTAAGCGTTCCCTAATATGTGCACATACACACACACACACACACACGGATTTACTCCCTATTTTGCACTACCATAGCGCCTGGTTCAGATCTATATTATAGTAATTATTACATTATATTGGATATTTTTATTTATAGGACTGTCTCCTCAGACTAAACTATAAACATCTCAGGTCAGGGTGTGAAACTTCCATTTTTGTATATTTCATTCCTAACACTACAGATACCTGGCACACCCTCAGGTATCTGTAAATGTTTACTGAATGAATGAATATTTGTCGATTCATTGCTCCTCTCTCCTTTCTACTACTTTTATACTATGTGGCAGTAGAATTCTGAAAGTGAACTCCTCCTCCTGCTACATGTCAGTTTATTAGTTTCCACAGCCAGTAACAGAAATGAGAGAAAGAATACAAAGAAGAACAATCCTGTTTGCACCAAAGCTCTGTCATATGCTGGCACACTCATTTCCACCCCAGTAAGCACCTCAAACTAGACAATAAAATGCTATATCTGAGCTTCCAAGGGTAATTTTAAAGCCCTGCCAGAGATTCTGAAGTGTCTGTGGGGAAGTTATGATGGCTAGAAAACACGAACAACCGAAAGCTATTTTGAGTATTCCCTAGACAAGTTCAAGGGCATGAAATTTCCTAGTTGCTCAATACATATTAGAGGCATGAGGTCCACAGAGTAAAATCAAAGTACTAAACAAGGTGAGGGAATGCTACATCTAAGTGTTTGGGTCACAAGTAAGTGGTACAACACGACTCCATATTTTGAAAGTGATGCTTATAAAACTATTCAAATTTGGGGTTGTAAGACCAGAATGATAGGGTTCCTAGGCCTCTGATCAGGAAAAATTGACAATAAGCCCCTGATGGTGGGGCCTTGTCTGTGTGTCACTGAGCGCCTTTCTAGACCTAAGAAAGAAAACTAAAATATGAAGGTTAATAGGAATTTAGAAAATTATTTCAGCAGAGGGCAAACAGCAGAAGCAAGAAGAACTACAATCCTGCAGCCTTTGGAACAAAAACCACATTCACAGAAAGATAGACAAGATGAAAAGGCAGAAGGCTATGTACCAGATGAAGGAACAAGATACAACCCCAGAAAAACAACTAAATGAAGTGGAGATAGGCAACCTTCCAGAAAAAGAATTCAGAATAATGATAGTGAAGATGATCCAGGACCTCAGAAAAGGAATGGAGGCAAAGATCGAGAAGATGCAAGAAATGTTTAACAAAGATCTAGAAGAATTAAAGAACAAACAAACAGAGATGAACAATACAATAACTTAAATGAAAAATACACTAGAAGGAATCAATAACAGAATAACTGAGGCAGAAGAACAGATAAGTGACCTGAAAGACAGAATGGTGGAATTCAATGCTGTGGAACAGAATAAAGAAAAAAGAATGAAAAGAAATGAAGACAGCTTAAGAGACCTCTGGGACAACATTAAACGCAACAACATTTGCATTATAGGGGTCCCAGAAGGAGAAGAGAGAGAGAAAGGACTTGACAAAATATTTGAAGAGATCATAGTCAAAAACTTCCCTAACATGGGAAAGGAAATAGCCACCCAAGTCCAGGAAGTGAAGAGTCCCATACAGGATAAACCCAAGGAGAACCACACTGAGACACAGAGTAATCAAATTGGAAAAAATTAAAGACAAAGAAAAATTATTGAAAGCAGCAAGGGAAAAATGACAAATAACATACAAGGAAACTCCCATAAGGTTAACAGCTGATTTCTCAGTAGAAACTCTACAAGCCAGAAGGGAGTGGCATGATATACTTAAAGTGATGAAAGGGAAGAACCTACAACGAAGATTACTCTACCCAGCAAGGATCTCATTCTGATTCGATGGAGAAATCAAAAGCTTTACAGACAAGCAAAAGCTAAGAGAATTCAGCACCACCAAACCAGCTCTTCAACAAATGCTAAAGGAACTTCTCTAAGTGGGAAACGCAAGAGAAGAAAAGGACCTACAAAAACAAACCCAAAACAATTAAGAAAATGGTGATAGGAACATACATATCAATAATTACCTTAAACGTGAATGTATTAAATGCTCCAAATAAAAGACACAGGCTTGCTGAATGGATACAAAAACAAGACCCATATATATGCTGTCGACAAGAGACCCACTTCAGACCTAGAGACACATACAGACTGAAAGTGAGGGAATGGAAAAAGATATTCCATGCAAATGGAAACCAAAAGAAAGCTGGATTAGCAATTCTTATATCAGACAAAATAGACTTTAAAATAAAGAATGTTACAAGAGACAAGGAAGGACACTACATAATGATCAAGGGATCAATCCAAGAAGTAGATATAACAATTATAAATATATATGCATTCAACATAGGAGCACCTCAATACATAAGACAACTGCTAACAGCTATAAAAGAGGAAACTGACAGTAACATAATAATAGTGGGGGACTTTAACACCTCACTTACACCAATGGACAGATCATCCAAAATGAAAATAAATAAGGAAACAGAAACTTTAAATGACACAATAGACCAGATAGATTTAATTGATATTTATAGGACATTCCATCCAAAAACAGCAGATTACACTTTCTTCTCAAGTGCACATGGAACATTCTCCAGGATAGATCACATCTTGGGTCACAAATCAAGCCTCAGTAAATTTAAGAGAATTGAAATCATATGAGGCATCTTTTCTGACCACAACACTATGAGATTAAAAATCAATTACAGGGAAAAAAACATTAAACATACAAACACATGGAGGTTAAACAATACGTTACTAAATAACCAAGAGATCACTGAAGAAATCAAAGAGAAAATCAAAAAATACTTAGAAACAAATGACTATGAAAGCACGATGATCCAAAACCTATGGGATGCAGCAAAAGCAGTTCTAAGAGTGAAGTTTATAGCTATACAAGCCTACCTCAAGAAACAAGAAAAATCTCAAATAAACAATCTAACCTTACACCTAAAGGAACTAGAGAAAGAAGAACAAACAAAACCCAAAGTTAGCAGAAGGAAAGAAATCATAATGATCAGAGCAGAGAGAAATGAAACAGAAACACAGAAAACAATAGCATAGACCAATAAAACTAAAAGCTGGTTCTTTGAGAAGATAAACAAAATTGATAAACCATTAGCCAGACTCATCAAGAAAAAGAGGGAGAGGACTCAAATCAATAAAATTAGAAATGAAAAAGGAGAAGTTACAACAGACACCGCAGAAATACAAAGCATCCTAAGAGACTACTACAAGCAACTCCATGATAATAAAATGGACAACCTGGAAGAAATGGACAAATTCTTAGAGAGGTATAAACTTCCAAGACTGAAACAGGAAGAAATAGAAAATATTAACAGACAAATCACAAGTAATGAAACTGAAACTGTGATTAAAAATCTTCCAACAAACAAAAGTCCAGGACCAGATGACTTCACAGGTGAATTCTATCAAACATTTAGAGAAGAGCTAAGACCCATCCTTCTCAAACTCTTCCAAAAAATTGCAGAGGAAGCAACACTCCCAAACTCATTCTATGAGGCCACCATCACCCTGATACCAAAACCAGAAAAAGATACTACAAAAAAAGAAAATGACAGACCAATATCACAGATGAACAAAGATGCAAAAGTCCTCAATAAAATACTAGCAAACAGAATCCAACAACAGATTAAAAGGATCATACACCATGATCAAGTGGGATTTATCCCAGGGATGCAAGGATTCTTCAATATATGCAAATCAATCAATGTGATACACCATATTAACAAACTGAAGAATAAAAACCATATGATCATCTCAATAGATGCAGAAAAAGCTTTTGACAAAATTCAACATCCATTTATGATAAAAACTCTCCAGAAAGTGGGCATAGAGGGAACCTACCTCAACATAATAAAGGCCATATATGATAAATCCACAGCAAACATCATTCTCAATAGTGAAAAACTGAAAGCATTTCCTCTAATACCAGGAACAAGACAAGGATGTCCACTCTCACAACTATGATTCAACATAGTTTTGGAAGTCCTAGCCATGGCAATCAGAGGAGAAAAAGAAATAAAATGAATACAAATTGGAAAAGAAGGACTAAAACTGTCATTGTTTGCAAATGACATGCAGTAATACATAGAGAATACATAGTAATGACATATAGTCATACATAGAGAATCCTAAAGATGCCACCAGAAAACTACTAGAGCTAATCAATGAATCTGGTAAAGTTTCAGGGTACAAAATTAATGCACAGAAATCTCTTGCATTCCTATACATTCATGATGAAAAACCTGAAAGAGAGATTAAGGAAACACTCCCATTTACCACTGCAACAAAAAGAATAAAATATCTAGGAATAAACCTACCTAGGGAGACAAAACACTTGTATGCAGAAAACTATAAGACACTGATGAAAGAAATTAAAGATGATACCAACAGATGGAGAGATATAACGTTCTTGGATTGGAAGAAAGAATATTGTGAAAATGACTATATTACCAAAACAATCTACAGATTCAATGCAATCCCTATCAAATTACCAATGGCATTTTTTACAGAACTAGTACAAAAAATCTTAAAATTTGTATGGAGACACAAAAGACCCTGAATAGCCGAAGCAGTCTTGAGGGAAAAAAACGGAGCTGGAGGAATCAGACTCCCTGACTTCAGACTATACTACAAAGCTACAGTCATCAAGACAATATGGTACTGGCACAAAAACAGAAGTATAGATCAATGGAACAAGATAGGAAGCCCAGAGATAAACCCACACACCTATGGTCAACTAATCTATGACAAAGGATATACAGTGGAGAAAAGACAGTCTCTTCAATAAGTGGTGCTGGGAAAACTGGACAGCTACATGTAAAAGAATGAAATTAGAACACTCCTTAACACCATACACAAAAATAAACTCAAAATGGATTAGAAACCTAAATGTAAGACCAGACACTATAAAACTCTTAGAGAAAAACAGAGGAAGAACACTCTTTGACATAAATCACAGGAAGATCTTTTTTGTCCCACCTCCTAGAGTAATGGAAATAAAAACAAAAATAAACAAATGGGACCTAATGAAACTTAAAAGCTTTTGCACAGCAAACGAAACCATAAACAAGAGGAAAAGACAACCCTCAGAATGGGAGAAAACATTTGCAAACGAATCAACAGACAAAGGATTAATCTCCCAAATATATAAACAGCTCATGCAGCTCAACATTAGAAAAACAAACAACCCAATCCAAAAATAAGCAGAAGACCTAAATAGACATTTCTCCAAAGAAGACATACAGATGGCCAAGAAGCACATGAAAAGCTGCTCAACATCACTAATTATTAGAGAAATGCAAATCAAAACTACAATAGGTATCACCTCACACCAGTTAGAATGGGCATCATCAGAAAATCTGCAAACAGCAAATGCTGGAGAGGGTGTGGAGAAAAGGGAACCCTCTTGCACTGTTGGTGGAAATGTAAATTGATACAGGCACTATGGAGAACAGTATGGAGGTTTCTTAAGAAACTAAAAATAGAACTACGATATGACCTAGCAATCCCACTACTGGGCATATACCCAGAGAAAACCATAATTCAAAAAGACACATGCACCCCAATGTTCATTGCAGCACTCTTTACAATAACCAGGGCATGGAAGCAAGCTAAATGCCCATCGACAGATGAATGGATAAAGAAGAAGTGGTATATATATACAATGGAGTATTATTCAGCCATAAAAAGGAACGAAATTGGGTCATTTGTAGAGACATGGATGGATCTAGAGACTGTCATACAGAGTGAAGTAAGTCAGAAAGAGAAAAACAAATAACGTATATTAACGCATGTATGTGGAACCTAGAATAATGGTACAGATGAACCAGTTTGCAGGGCAGAAATTGAGACACAGATGTAGAGAACAAACATATGGTCACCAGGGGGAAAGCGGAGGGTGGTGGTGGTGGTGGTGGGATGAATTGGGCGATTGGGATATGTATACAGTGATGTGTATAAACTGATGACTAATAAGAGCCTGCTGTATATAAAAAAAAATGTAATGTGATAGCACTGGGAGATCAGCTCGGTGATTTATGTCCACATAGAGGGGTGGGATAGGGAGGGTGGGAGGGAGATGCAAGATGGAGGTGATATGGGGATATATGTATGTGTATAGCTGATTCACTTTGTTATAAAGCAGAAACTAACACACTATTGTAAAGCAATTGTACTCCAATAAAGATGTTTTAAAAAAGTGTAATGTGATTAAAATTTAAGTATGAAAATTAAGTCAAATATATTTTCATATTCATAAGTTTTTTAAATAAGGAAATAATGTAGTGTACGGCACAGTGACTATAGTCACTGCTGAGAGACTATATTTGAAAGCTGCTAAGAGAGCAAATTTTAAAAGTTCTCATCGGAGTTCAGCCTTTTCGGGTACTAGCTGTCTGAACTCCTAGCTTGGCTCCCTGTCATAAATGCTGCACTTTTCTTCACCACAAAAAAAAAAAAAAAAGTTCTCATCACAAGAAAAAAAAATTTGTAACTATATGGTGACGGATGTTAAGTAGATGTATTGTGGTCATCATTTTGCAATATATACAAATGTCGAGTTATCGTGCTGTATACCTGAAAGTGATATAATGTCAATTATATTTCAGAAAAAAAAGGAAAAGAAACTTAAAAAGGAAATATTCTGGAATGTATAAAGAAAATAAAATTATCTCACTATTCTTTTTCTAGATTTTATTAAAAATGGCTGTAGTTCTTTGTGCACTAAATCCTTTTAATATGCTCTTTTAACATAGACTCTTTTAACATTCCTGCCCAACACACCTAAAATAAGAAAATAATTATACATAATTATCAATACATAATGAGAGAAATACCACAAACATGAGTGAAACTGAAAATCTGCCCTCGAGAATAATTCTGAGCACCTAGTTTATGAGTCTAATGCCCCAACAGTGACTGTAGGGGTCCAACCCCACATAGTTGAATTCTGGCAAATCAGTGAGGCAAATTCTTGACTGAAAGACCTCAGCTCATCCTGTTCAGTCTCATTGTTTATAGATGTGAAAAACTGAGTCTGAAAGCAAACAGACATGGTGCCCAGGTTCAAAGAGTGCCCAGTGGCAGACACTAGTCTCCTAATTCTCAGGTCAGATGCTAGGAGGGAAAACCCACACTGCTGTTTCCTTTCAATTTCCAAACTTGTTCAAAGCCTTTTTAAAAAATCCGGCAATGTATAAAAAGAGCCATAAAGCTGTATTCTTTGGGATTTACTAAAGAAAAAACAGTGTGCAAAGATATTCCTATTAAATGTAATGGTTTTGTTTACTGCTGTAACTCCAGCAACTTAAATAGTCCCTGGCACATAGTAAGCACTGGATAAATATTTGTTAAAGGACATTAATACCAAAACCCAACAATAAAGTAAAACCTAAGAAACTGGAGCGCATGTATATGGAACTATTAACAATGACGAGAAAACCACTACACACTCATCAAAAAGGCTAAAATTAAAGAGACTGACAATACCAAGTGTTGACGAAGATATAGAATGACTGGAACCCCCATACACTGCTGGTAGGAGTATGAATTGGTTCAATCACTTTGGAAAATACCTTGTCAGTATCTATTAAAGCTAAACATACGCATACTCTATACCCTGGCAATTCCACTCCAAGATGTATATATCCAACAGGATTGAGTAAATATATCCACCAAAAGACATGTACAAGAACAGATACTTTTATCCAAAACAGTCAAAAACTAACTGGAAAAAGCACAAATATCTATCAACAGGAGAATGGATAAATTGGGGTATAGTGTGGTATACTTATAATGGATGCTACACAGCAATATAAAAGAATAAATTAAGATACTCAACAACATGGATGAATCTCACAGACATTATGCTGCACAAAAGAAGCCAGGCACTTCATATAAACTTCATTTATATGAAATTCAAGAATGGGCAAAACTAATCCACAGTGATAGAAGTCACAACAGTGATTACCTTAGGGGACTGTTAATGAGGAAATGAAAGAAGAAACATTCTGGGCTGCTAGAAATGTCCTATGTCTTAGTTTAGATGGTGATTACAGAGGTGAATTACATCTTTAAAATTTCATAAAGCTATATACTTACTATATGTGCCCTTTACTGTATATAGGTTATACTCAATTTTTAAAAGGAGAAAAAATAATTAAAAATTTAAACAGAAAAATGTAAATTATGTTAATATAGAAATGCATAATGTTAAGTAATAAATGAAGATTCCCTCCAAAACATGTATTTCCTCATTGCAATGATGTAATGACATATGTTTGAGCATTAAATATTAGAGCATAATTTGGCTATTTGGTAAAAAGTTTAATGTTTATTGATTATCTTCTTTTTTTTCTTGTATAATTGCAATAGCTTCTAAAGTCAGACTCCCTGGATTAGTCCTAACTCACTCAAATCATTCATAAATGCCATTGGCCACAAATTGGGCTTTTTGAGCTTCAATAAAGATAATAACTGCAATGGATTGAAACACATTAAATATGTTTAGATAAATGAATTTACAATGATTAAAAAAAAAGAACCTAATTGGTCATCTTTAGAAGATGACAGAAAACAAAATCATTAAATATTGGTAAATAAAGAGAAAGAATTGAGAATTTATCTTCCCTCACCACTGGGTAACCAAACAATTGAGGAGGGAAAGTGTCTCTCTGTGGATTCATACTAATTACTAAAGAACAAATAAATTATTATACCCATTTTGCAAAGCCTAATGATTTAGTGGATCTGAGCACTGAGCATGAACAGCTGCTAATATCACAAAGAGAAAGATAACCAGACATATGCGCCTCCTCATGAAAGAATGAAGTCATACAGTATATACTCTTTAGTGCCTGGCTTCTTTTGTGCAGCACAATGTCAGTGAGGTTCATCCATGTTGTTGAGTATGATGTTTCACAGTTTGGGTGATAAAGGCAAACTGTACCTTTGTGTTGATCTTTCAACAATAACGCAGCTTGTGCTACACCAACCTTGTGTACATATGTTGTGATATGTATGCTCTCATATCAGTATGTGGCTTACTTCTCTAATTGGATTCTAAGCCTTTCCAGGGCACAGACTGTGATTTCTATTTTTTAAATTTTTCCTATGAATATTCATAGGGTTCACAGAGAGCAAGTGCCCAATAAATAGATGAACAAAGTGATAAGACTCATTGCCCTTGGAAATATAATAGATGGCACACAAGCCACCGAGTAAATGTCCCATTGCTTTCGAATGGCTCCACCCTCCTGCAGAGAGAGCCATCACACCAGACACTGAAAGCCATTCACTAGCCCTCTGGGGGAAACAACCAGTAGAATACTTTACTCTATTGACCATGATGACTCAGCAGAAAGAATCACTTACTTGCTACCACCCAGGCCTTGTGGATCAAAATGTTTTATCTAAATTTATGGTTCCAGGACAAGGGAAAAATATTTTGAGAAAACCTTCATGCCAATTCTTAATAGGATACACGTAGCAAGTAAATGACTGCAGGCAGTAGAACTGAACTGAACAGAAGTTCAGATCCAGGCCTATCTTGGACCAGCTCTTAATCATAATATTAATGGGAAAATTGACAAGCTCTACCCTTTACAGAATCAATGAGAAGAATAGGAAAATAAATACATTGGGTATCCTTAGCTCTAGCACCACTGCAGTCATTTAGCTACAAAAAGCCTTCAAAAACTAAAGTTCTATTATAGCATCGTTGCTAAATTTTTTCAGCATATCACAAGCCCCTGATTTTGATTCAGTGTCGACAAGATTGTCTCTTGCTGCGCCTCATGGGCACACTGGAAATACATTTATAACCGGTAGGGGAATCGTTCACCCCCACATTTACCCATAATTTCTCTACCAGTATTTCTGATGACATCAACTCAACCAATATGAATTGATTTAAATAAGTATTATAGGGGGTAATTTTTTCTGATTACATGCTCATTCTAGAAAATTTTTTTTTCTTTTGAAATATAGGTGATTTTCTTTATTTAAATTTTCTTGGAGTATAGTTGATTTACAATGTTGTGTTCATTTCAGCTGCACAGCAAGTGATTCAGTTACATATATGCATATATTCATTCTTTTTCAGATTCTTTTCTGATAAAGGTATTCCCAGAATATTGAGTAGAGTTCCCTGTGCTATACAGTAGGTCCTTGTTGCTTATCTGTATTTTTTTTTTTTTTGCTTTATAACAAATTTAATCAGTTATACATATACATATGTTCCCATATCCCCTCCCTTTTGCGTCTCCCTCCCACCCTCCCTATCCCACCCCTCCAGGCGGTCACAAAGCACCGAGCTGATCTCCCTGTGCTATGCGGCTGCTTCCCACTAGCTATCTACCTTACATTTGGTAGTGTATATATGTCCATGCCGCTCTTTCACTTTGTCACAGCTTACCCTTCCCCCTCCCCATATCCTCAAGTCCATTCTCTAGTAGGTCTGTGTCTTTATTCCTGTCTTACCCCTATGTTCTTCATGACATTTTTTTTTCTTAAATTCCATATATATGTGTCAGCATACAGTATTTGTCTTTCTCTTTCTGACTTACTTCACTCTGTATGACAGACTCTAGGTCCATCCACCTCATTACAAATAGCTCAATTTTGTTTCTTTTTATGGCTGAGTAATATTCCATTGTATATATGTGCCACATCTTCTTTACCCATTCATCCGATGATGGACACTTAGGTTGTTTCCATCTCCGGGCTATTGTAAATATGGAAAAGTGTAAGAAAAAATTTTAGGTTACCTATTATCCCACAACTTAGGAAAAGACACACCATATGTTCTGGTTTACACATAAAAACATATCTTTATATACCTGAGACCGTATTCTTTATTCTGTTCTGTAGCTTTACACTGTAGTTAATGTTATACTGTGAGCTTTCTCTATATCATTAAATAATTCCATAAGCATTATTTTAATGGCTGTTCAATTCCATTGTATGCAGGTACCATAATTTATTTAATCTTTCCTTTATTGACAGAGTACACATCTTTGGTTGTCATTTTACTATTTCTGCCACACCTGGACCATATGAAGAAGTGATGATGCAATGGACAGGGTACAGAGTTCAACACTGGCCCCAGCATTTACTGGCCAAGTGAGCTTGAATACTTAACTACTTTGAGCCTATTTCACCATCTCTAACATTGAATAATGTTTACTTCACTGTTGTTATGAGAAATATGATACGATGTATTTGCAAGTATTTGATTAAATATACAGTTGTGAATCCTACAACTCTTTTTTTTTGTCATCATCATCATCAAAATAAGCATTAATAAGGCCCTTAAGTATTACTGAGAGGCACGTTACTATTCCCTACACAGCAAAGCTATGCAAAAATCTGCCTCTGCTACTAAAGAATATATGTAAGGATTAACATGGAGTTCATCATCATCCATCCTTCCATTACAGTTTTAGCTAGTGTTTCTTTCACTCAACTATAAGATTGTCTCAATGGTAGTTTCAGAATTTTACATTAAAAATGTCTAGGGCAACAATTTTAGTTGGAAATGGTGATGATGGGATTTGCTTGAAGGCATTTTTTTGGCTAGCAAGTGTATATTTTTACTTAGATAATGTTATAGAATTTTAAAAAATTGAATTCAAAGGATGCTTTTTTTGAATAATATTGAGAAAATATCAGCAAGCCGTATCAAAATATAACATCATCATTATATGGGGGACTCATGGAGAGAGCAGGGGGTCAAGTCTCTGCCACTAAAGTGCCCACCACTTGCCAGGCTTGTCACTGCTTAAGATTCCTGGCCTTTTTAATGTCATTAAGCTCTTGGCCTCCTCTATATCCTCCTCTCTATTTTTTTTAGGCCATGCCCCGCTTGCGGGATCTTAGTTCCCCGACCAGGGATCGAACGCAAGCTCCCTGCAGCAGAAGCTCAGAGTCTTAACCACTGAACAGCCAGGGAAGTCCCTCTCCTCTATTCTTTAATTTGTACTCTCTCCCATGGCTTTTGGCTTGTTTTTAAAGCTATCATTAACCAATTAGAGTGCCCTTTTCTACCAATAGCGAACTGATCAATCCTATCACAACAAAAGCAATTTTGGTGTCTGGATGTTCTCAACTGTTTTCATTAATGTTCACACCTCAAAGAACCATTCCTCATCCCAGAAATGTTAACTTACAGCTCCTTATGTTTGAGGTTGTCCCAAAAGCTGACCTCTGAATAAATAAATTGTTGTTACATATTTTTTACAAAAGAGATGACTGCAAAAATCAAAGCAACTTATTACTGAAAAAATAAACAAATCAAATTAGGTTACTGACAACATGTAGTGAAGAAAACTGGTTGACTGATTTTTTTTATTCAAAGAAGGTTATTTTGGTTTTATGAAAAGCCAAGCAAAATATAATAGCTGATTTCAAAGAAATTATTTAACTAAAATCTCAACATCGAATTTTAATTACTTTTTCCTTCATCAATGATTCACATTTATTGAGCATCTGTGGGAGCAATCTGAGACCACACCATAAAAGCTCTCACTCTCTGAGATATTATAAAATAGGTGGAAAAGCCTCCTGGGTACTAACGATCACAAACATCCATAAAGCAAGTCACTTTGTATTACATGTACTCAGAGTAGATGAAAATTTGTCTCTAAAATAAGCTGGACCCTAGTTAGTCTAAGTGTATCAATAATTTACCATTTAAGGAAATTTGCAGAGGATCAACAAAACTTAAGAATCCTGGCCAAAAATAATCAGACCAAAAACTCATGAAATTTTCCATCAAACTTGGAAGAGGACTTTGTCTTTCAGCATGCCTGGAACTTAGAAGTGTAAGGCAGGGCATCGAGACTGTCACATGACAGATACTAATTGTTCCGATTAAAGTCTAACAAGCTTGCTTCCCTGCTGCTCTGAGAATGTCTCTGACTTTTGATCCTGACATCTGTGTCTTACAAGAATTTCACTCTGCTCTGACATTCCTTCTGATGTTGATCCAGGAATTAATGGATTGTGAAAAAGCTGGCAGGATATCATTTAAAAAATAGAATTCCTAGTGTAAAAGGTATCAGAATTCACATACTCTGTGCCTGATACCAACATAATTCTCAGGTTTTGCTGTTTGGGGGGTTTAATGCTAGCTCTAAACAGGACTGAAAATAAAATTTAGTTTAAAAAGTTATGACAAAATAGCTATTTCAATGCTCTTCCATCACATAGGATGAACACATGTTTTTGCAAAATATGAAAACAAATTCCATATGAGATAATTTGCTCTGAATGACTACATTTAACGTATACAGTTAATCTCCTTTTATAAAAGGAACCTGGTATCTTTATACAATGAAAAATTTTGCTTAAAAAATCTGAGAGTTTTAAAAAATGAACCAGAATGACCCTGTGAATACTTATGCCATCTCTCTAATAACTTAAAATATGTTTAGAGACACAGGACCCTAGGAAACTATTGATCAAAAGGAGAACTTTAATTAAGGAAAGTATCTATAATTTTTAAATATAAAAAATGTAAATTAAAACTGTCTAAAGATATGTTTTAAATTAAGTAATTCTCTTCAGGTTTGAAATTTTACACATCAGAAGATACTGCCTTGCATTTCATGTTTCTATATAATTACTAGATGCCAGTGGATAACTTAAACATAGCTTAGAGTCATTGACATAAATGTGTGACAAGCATTACAGAACATATTTAGTAATTTTAAATGAAAAAGCAAAAGGATTTTTGAAAAACCAGGGAGAAGTACCACAGTGGCAATAACATAATTTTTTGAGTAAGGAAGAAATTCTCCTTTATGTCATAGTGATCAGAAATTCAACAAGTTAAGAAGGAACACAAGTCAATTTCATTGTTAGAGCTATAATTAACATAAAAATTAATAAGGTTAGTTATTTTATTCATCTATTCAAGCAAATATTTAATCTTCACATTAAAAAGACCATCGTTGTTTTTAAAAGCCATGAATTTCTGATAATTTTATTTAGATAGATTGCTTTAGTAATTTTCATACCTCATCTGTTACTTCAAGAAATAAGGTGACAAATTCATTAAAATAAATAAAAATGACTGACAGCATGCTATAATTGGCTATTAACAGCCAGCTTATATTGGTTGGTTTCTGTTATTATCTTATAATAATATTTAATTATTTAAAATGTTGCATATTACTTTTTATGACATAAGCTCCCAAGCAGTCTAGAAATTATAGGATAACCACCAAATTAAGCATTACTTGCTCTTAAGAGAAAGACTTTCTGGCCCCCAAATTTCCAATCAAGGTCTCCCTACACATCCCCTATTAGAGTACTTCCCACACTTCACAAAATCATATGATTATGTCAACCCCATTATATTGTAAGCTCCTTGAGGGCAAGGACCAGGCCTATCATCTTTCCATATCCCTGGACTTAGAGGGTACTTAATAAATGCCCAATGAATAAATGAATGAATGTGACTCCTACCAGTTTATTTTTTATTTCAGTGGTTTCTTTGTATCTGTCTTTTATTGTAATGCCGACTCAAATATTTCTTGAATAAGATACATATACAAAATACATAATATATTGAATATTATTAGATTAAAATTCATGTTATTAAAAAATACATTAACATTATTAGTAAATATGTATCAGCTATACACTCTTTCTATATGGTCATTTTATAAAAGTTGAACTCTACCATATTAACTACCCACGTATAACTTGAATATTTTTTAAAAGTAATGAGAATTTAAAGAGATATCGGGCTTAGAAAATGTGAGATTCAGATTAGGAAGAAAGTGTCACAATACCCATAATTACCACTTGTACCCAGAATAGTTTCTTAAGGTCTCTTGACATGTATCACTTTTTACCACCTATCTTGCCTAGTACCCTTTTTACAACCTATGTTGCCTAAAGTAATCAATCATTAAATTAAAAAATATTAAGAAGTGGTGCCCAAATTAAGAATCAAGACAGGAGAGGGGGGAGGAGAAAAGATAATGAAATTCAAGATGAAGCATTAAATCAGAAAGACTTTGACCACATTAAGAAAAATAAGACTGTGAAATTTGCAAAGTAAGACAGGGATTTAGAAGTATAATATATGACAGGTGGGGTAAAAATAAGACAGTTGGGAGGAAAGAAATGTAAACGAAGAGAACAAATTAGACAAGCCATTCGTTTCAACTCCTTAAACGGTAGCTCACCGTCATCAGACAGGATGTGTCAGAGCTAATGCATCTTTTCTTTATGCCTCTCAGGGCTTTTCTTATTTTCCTTTTGTGTGCCTTCTAAGTATTAAATGGTATTTGATTTTAAATAAATAAATCATTTTTAGATTTCCAATTTGCTTCAGTTTGATATAGGTGAGGAAATACAGTGACTGTGAATTTTCAATCTTCCCGCACAGTGCATCACAGTGTCAAAAATCTCGAAAGTTTTTTGAATCATGAGCCATAAAAAATACAATGCACTCAGAAATATGCACCCAAGTACCCAGTCCACAAATCTCCAGTCCAGTCACAAGTCTGGCTTGGTGGGTACTCTGATCCTCTCATACTGGCCACTCTCCTTTAACTTTTCTTAAATGACTGAACTTTAAAGTTACACAATTTTATCAAACTATTCACACCAAAACAACTTTGCACTGCTTCAAATTTATAACAATAATAGATAAAATTTTAAAAAGGAAAACAAAATCCAAACAACACAGCCAGTCTCAAAACCAAGATAAACAACTTCAGAGAGAAAAATAAAGGACTGAAGCTCTTGGCCGGCTGGTTCTAAAGAGTGGAAGTATATAGAGGCTGTTGAGAGTCTGGTTCCTGCGAGATAATGAGGATAAAAGTAATCCACATAATCAGGGGTTCAGTAAGAGCATTTCCCTAGAAAATGGGTTGGGAAAAAAACCAGCAGCTAACCCACTGCTTGGATAAATTTATAGAAAGCCAGTGGAATAAGTAGAGGGTGGTAGAAGAAAAAAGACAAGGTCATGTTGGTAGAAATTCCAGCATGCATTAAAAGACTGGGTTCTGGACTCCTTGCAAGACCAAGGAGACAATCATAAAACTGCTTGATAGTGGAAGGTGAGCACAGAGGAAAAGAGAGGGAAAAAACCCCAAACTTCCACTTCAAATGAGCCTGCAAGTCAAAGTGCCAACCCAGATGAAAAAGTAAAATGCCAAGAAAGACAGCCAAAATTTTTTCAACAATGAAACATAAATTCAGTCTAGATGAAAGAAGCATTCTAGGATGCTGCAAGAGATAAATTAAGGAAAATTTATTGACAAAGAACAAAAATATGAAAAAAAGGCAAAATTGAAACTAGAAAAAATGGATACTAAAAAGAATCAATACAAATTGTGAAAAATGAAAAATACAGTGCCTCAAGAGAAAGAAAAGACAAGCCTGGAGAAAATATTTGCAAAAGACATATACAATAAAAGACTGTTTTCCAAAATATCCAAAGAACTCTTAAAACTCAACAAGAATCTCAACAGTAAGAACAATAAGAATATAGTCTGATTAAAAAAGGAGCTAAAGACCTTAGACATCTTGTCAAATAAATACAGATGGCAAATAAGCATATTAAAAAATACTCCATATTATATGTCATGAGGAAAATACAAATTAAAATGTAATACCAACACATACCTATTAGAATAGCCAAAATCCAGAATACTGGGAACATCAAATGTTGGTGAGGATGTGGAATGACAGGAGCTCTCATTCATGGCTGCTGGGAATGCAAAATGGTACAGCCACCTTGGAAGACAGTTTGATGGTTTCTTGTAAAACTAAACACACTCTTACCATATGATGAGGCAATTACATTCCTTGGTATTTACCCAAAGGAGTTGAAAACTTCTGTATACACAAGAACTTGCACATGGATGTTTATAGCAGCTTTCTTTGTAATTGCCAAAACTGGGAAGCAAACAAGATGTCCTTCAGTAGGGAACTGGATAAGTAAACTATGGTACATCCAGTCAATGTAATATTATTAGAATATCATTAGGCCCTTGCAACTTGAGGTCCTTCATTTTTCTTATATTTTGGGAAGTTCTCAGTCACTTTTTCAGATACTGGGATTAAATTCTCCCCCCAAAACAATCAATAAATTTAGTATAGTTACAATCAAGTTTCCAACAAAGTTTTTCAGGGAATTCCACAAGCTGATTTTTGGAAGAGAAAATAGTCAAAAATATGAAGGACACTTTCAAGCAAAAAGGGGAAAGGACAGGGTGGGGTACTTGCCCTACCCAATATCAAGACTTATTCTAAAAGTAAAGTAATTAAGAAAATATGGAATTGGCACAGAGCCTGAAAAACAAATAATGAAACAGAAAAGAGAAGCCAAAAATGAGACCCACATATATGAAAACTTGATATATGACAGAGAATGGCATTACAATCTATCATGAATATAATAATAATAATAAATGTTGCTACAATGCAATGCCTTTTCATATGGAAAAAAATGTTCATGGCTGACAATGGGAGAGCAAACATTAAGTGCCTTGAGATGTAAGGCAAAGTGAAATACAAAGCATCAGCTGTAAATTAGGAGGTTCATGACCTTGGATGGGGAAAAGGTGAAGTCTCTATCTAACTCCTAATTAAAATTTAACATTTCTTTCCATTATAAATGTAGACAATGGATTACAGTGGGTTTAGCAATATTTGGGACGTTTGTCAATAAGAGAAGTCACAGATATTTTCATAAAACATTACGATTCTGTATCTATCTAAATATTGTTTACACTCAACTTTGAAATAGAATCAGGGATGGGAGGCAGAGTTTTGTCTACAGTTACTAAGAATGTTACAAATAACAGAATCCTATATTACAAAAGATTTAGTAATATACACTTTTATAGCCACTGCAGTGAAAGGCAGTATAGTATGGTATAACTTGGGAAATTATTTATACTTAACCCCTCTGGCCTCTTTCATCATTTGCACACTGAGGATAATAAAAGAACCCTGTGCATGGGATTGTTGTAAAGATCTTAGATCTGTGGCTAGCACATAATAAGTAGCGTAAAGTATTTATTATTACTAAAACTAAACATTATAAAGATGTCAATTCTGATTATAAAATATACAAGGTGTAAAACCAAGCTAAGCAGAAGTTTATCCACATGTCACTTCTTTGATAAATTTTTTCTTCCCAACTGGAAATTATGCCACGGTAAGTATTGGTTGAGCTATACTATTCCTAGCTAACCAGCCCACTTGCATCTGTGCTCTCAAGCTCTATCCTTTTCCCTACTACATTGGATGAACTCTCCATTCTCCTGAAATTACACAGTTGGTCTTTTCCATCATCAATTTCTCCTCCATTATCTGATTATTACCATTAGCATGCAAACATGCCTTAATATAATTCACTCTGAGAAATTCCTCCTGCCATCCCTGTGAACACTCAGCGCCCTCCCCATTTCTCTACTCTGCTTACTGCAACACTCTGAAAACGTTATCTATACTTCCTGTCTTCTTTTCCCTACTTCCTTCAAATCAGATTTTCATCTTCACCACGCCACCCAAAAGGTTCTTATCAAGGTCACTAATGATCAACATCTTGTCAAAGCAAATGGTAATTCTCCACTTTCTTCCCACTCTAATCCTCAGCAATATTTGACATGTTCATAATCTTCCTTCTTAAAACATTTTCTTCTCTGAGCTCTGTGCCTTAACAATCACCTATTTCTTCTTAGCTTCCTTAGTTGATCCTTCCTTTACCAGGCCTCTGGACATTGAAGAATCTCAGATTCTGTCATCTGCCTTTTCTCTACCTATCCCCTCATCCTTGGAAATCTCAACCATCACCACAGTTTTAAATACTATCTCCAGGACTTCCCTCGTGGCCCAGTGGTTAAGATTCCATGCTTCCACTGCAGGAGGCACGGGTTCCATCCCTGGTCAAGGAACTAAGATCCCACATGCCACACCATGCAGCAAAAAAATAATAATAAATAAATAAATACTATCTACATACTAATAGTTAATCAAACTCGTATCTCTCATCCAGACCTCTTCTCTGTATATCCAACTGCCTACACATCTCTGCTTAACTATCTAATGGCATATACCCCTTCCCTCACCTCAGTCTTCCCTATTTCTGTAAATGGGACCAATATTTTGGGCTCAGGCCAAATAGAACACATCTTCCATTCTTGCTTTTCCCTCACACCCAAAGTCCAATTCAACAGTATATTTTGTGAGGTCTATTTCCAAAATATATCCTGAATCTTATCATATCTCATAATTTCTACTGTTCCAATTCCACAACCTAGTCCATGCAAATCACCAATTTCCTGGATACTTTAGCGCCTTCTTAAGTAATTTCTCTGCCTTCACTTTTATTCTCTTATACAGTCCCTCCTCCACAAAGGAATCAGCACTGTCTTTCATTTCCATACTGAAAATTCTCTAATATCTTCCAAGAATAAGATACAAACTCCTTACCATGCTCTACAAAACTCTTCATGACCTCCTCTTCAATCATTACACTCAAGCCATGATGGCCTTATTTCTTCTATCCTGGAAATGCACCCCTCTTTCTTACCTCAGGGACTTTGCAATTGCTGTCACTGCTTTTTAGGGAGCTCTTCCTCACATGTTCACCTGACTGACTCTTTCTTATCATTCAAAGTGCTACTCAAATACCTTCTTCATCAGTTGCACTATCAACAAAAATCAACCCCCTAGCCATTCTCTGAAACAGTACCCTACTTAATGTCATTGGGTAGTATCTAACAGTACCTGGAATTATCTTGTTTATTCATTTGTTTATGTTTTATTTTCTGCCTTCCTCCTCTTCAAGCTCTTTAAGGCAGGAACTTGGTCTTCTGCATCTCTAAATTCCATAATTCCTAGAGTTCTTGGCAGATAGTAGGCACTCAAATAAAAAATGTGGAATTTAAAGTGTTAGGGGAACATGATGGATATTTGGAAATTCAGAGCTTGAATGTAAAGAAGTTGTAATTGTAGAAATACAAAATTTGCTGTCCTCAGCATAGAAGTCAGTGTAGACAATATTGTTCTAAGAAAACACACATGGCAGGGAGGGTGGGGGGTGGGGAAGCAGAGATTTTAAAAATTGAGAACACAGGTGAATGGCCTGAAAGAAGTAAAACTAGATGGGTTCACAAAAGCCAGGAAGCAGATGACTTTTCAAAGTAATTAAATAGTGGCACCAAGGGGGGAAAGTGGCGGGGGGTGGGGGTGGAGGGGCTGGTGGTGGGATGAACTGGAAGATTGGGATTGACATATATACAATAATAGGTATAAAATGGATAGCTAATAAGAACCTGCTGTATAAAAAAAAATAATAAAATTTAAAAAAAAATAGTGGCAAATATTACAGAGAGGTTAAGGAAGACAGAAAAAGGCCAGTGATTTTAATAGCTAAGGGGCATTATTACCCTTTTCAACATTTAGTAAATTAACAGTATTAAACAGATTAAAGAATAAAATTAAATGAAGTCTGAAGTCCTGGAACATCTACAATGTACGGTTCACATATCTCAGAGGAACAGCTATTGCATTGTAGATTTCAGTCAAAGCTGATTGAGACAAGAGTTGGTGCAGTCTGACTGTGGCAAAAGTCAGTTGAGAGGGTGAGCAATGACTAGATGGTAAGAAACTTAAGGCAGAGAATAAAAATTCTCCTTCTGTGTTCTTAGCAACAGAGGGAAACAGCGGGAGAGTATGTCAAGGGAGCAGAAGAGTTGTGGAAGGACTTCTCCTAGGATAGAGAAATAGGCATGAAGGAGAGAAAAGCCACTATGTATAGATAGATACAGGAAAGTGCAAGAAAGAGGGAAGGTCCACCAGAGATAATGGGATAGGATGGGACCAGAGAAAACAAATGAAGGGTTAGGCTAACACCAAGGAGGGATATTTCTTCCTCCTTTCACTTCCATTATTAATCAATGAGCAAACATAAATGTCTACCAGTGTCTGCCACATGGGAGGTGCTCAATTAATCCTTGTCTCTTCCCATACCCATATGCCCATCTATTTCTTACCAGAAGTCAATCATCCTTCAAGCATATTTAAGAATTTGGTGTGTCAGTTCCTCAGGCTGCCATAACTCCCTGGCTTTCTCAGCTTTTCTCCAATAACCAAAGCCATTGCCCTACCAAGCAAAGAGAAAGTGGTAGCAAATCCTTTTACATGGCTGAAGACACCATGCCACTCACCATCAATCATTCCCATTCCTAAGTACTACCTTCCTGTATGAGGCTCAAGGTAGGTACCAAAGAAATGTTTGTTGAATTGATGAATAATTGCTTACTGAACTCCTACTGTGGAGCTCAGAATGGGCCAAGAACTGTCCCCAGCCCTTTTTATACATTAACACATTGATATTCACAGACCCCTATAGCTATTCTCGTTCAATAAATAAGAACCCCCGTAGCACAAAGAAATTATCTTATTCATAGTCACACAGTAAGAGGAAAACAGAAATTTGAACCCAGGAAGTCTGGCCTTTAACCTCTGGATCCTAATGCCTCCCTGATCCATGAAAAGGTAAATATTTCTATTCCCCTAGAATCTGCTTCTTTGCCCTAGGCAGGCAAGTAGCATAAATTCTCAGGCAGCCTATTTTTCAAGGCTTAGTTTGCTTGGTTGGTCCATAAACAACGTCAGAAAATACTTATGACTTTTAAACTCTAGATAAGGTAATTGTTCTCATCTATAGATGATCATCCTCCATGACTCAACGAGCATATTCAAGACTCCATCTTTATCAACTGGACTGAGCTTGGGGGTCAGAGACAGACTGCCCTCATATGCTCAAGCTTTCATATTTCTCACAGGACTTTATTCAAACTATCCTAACAATAAAAATCTACCAATGTGCAACAATGATTACTATAATGAAGAACATATGGCTAGACTAGGATTTATTCATTCTTCTGTTATTTAAGAGCGTCTATATTGAGCAGAAACAAATATTTAAATACAGCCAATCGGATCCCCCAAATTAGTGGCTACTATCCACATTGGCTACTACCTGAATTGTTTTTTAATTACTTCCCCTATTTCCCAATCCCAACTCTACTGTTTAAGTTGTGAGGCCATGGGATTTGAGAGTTAATTTCAATATGAGATAAATCAAACATGCTTCCTGGATCAAGATTAAATGAGTTAATTAGTTATGGACATGCCTAGGTTTTTAGTTCTTTAATCAGAAAAAAATTCAAATAGAATAATCATGTTCAATATTTTGAAGACCTCCTACCTACAAGGTATCAGTGATGCAGTTTTCTTTTTACCATTTCTGCTACAGGAATTCATAATGTAGAGTCTATATGCATAATTAAAATTCAAGATAAGATATTATAGAATACCTAAACTTCCAGAGTAATTCATTTACAAGCTTAAAATTAAAAGCTAAGCACAGTTAATTAGTACTTTTACAAATTCTCCAATACAGATAAATGAATTAACTTTTATAATAGTAAAGTATAGGCTTTTATACTCCCAGCATGACTACAAAAATAAATTCTATATGAATTAAAGACTTAAAAATAAAAAAAATTAAAATACTAGGGGAAAAATATTCTTATATTCCTAGGATGTGAGAATTTTGCTTAGTATGATACAGAACCCAGAAACTATTGTTTTCAAAAGTGACAAAGCCAATTAAACAGAAATTTAACTACTATATTCAAAGGACACTAGAAATTTTAGAAGATAAATGACAGACTTAGAGAGAAATGTATTGCATTTCTAAATGACAGATAATTTATATACACTTAATCCACAAAGAATGTTCACAACTCATTAACAGAAGATAAACATAGTTAATTAGGTAAAGTTACAATGGATGAATTACAAAAGAAATACAAGTAACAAATAAACATACAGAAATACACTTAACTTCACTAATAATCAATCAACAGATTTTTGAAATGAGATAATTTTTTAACCTATTAAGCTGGCACAGGTGAATAAAAGTGAGGACGCATAGAAATGGCACATTAATTCATCTTTGGGTACAATGTAAATGAGCTCAAACTTCTTGTTTAGCTATTAGGCAACATCTGTGGAAAAATTAAATGTAGGTCTTCTTTGTTCCAATAATTCTAATTCTAGGAATTCATACTCAGTATTATTAGCAGAAGTGTGCCCTACCTCCCAACCTCTCTCTCATTCTCTCTTCCTCTCCCTCTTTCCATCTTTTTTTCTGGCATGCTTCTTCCTTTTCTGCCAGGGCAGTTATTTGCTGTGCTCCAGGGTAGGCAGGCGGTTCTTTGGTCACTTCACCCCTGGCAGAGTACAACTCAGGGGCAATTTTAGCCTCATGTCAAAGCCATCTTCTCAAATTTAGCCTTGCCAATAGTAAAGTGGAGACTATATTTTAATTCCTCCCTGGCCCTGAGTCTCTTTATCAAAGTTTTTATCAACATCTAAAAGTATCATTAGATCCTGGAACTTCCCTTGTGGCTCAGTGGTTAAGAATCTGCCTGCCAATGCAGGGGACACGGGTTCAGTCCCTGGTCCAGGAAGATCCCATATGCCACAGAGCAACAAAGTCCATGTGCCACTACTGAGCCTGCACTCTAGAGCCCACGAGCCACAACTACTGAAGACCGCGCACCTAGAGCCCATGCTCTGCAACAAAAGAAGCCACCGCGATGAGAAGCCTGCACACCACAGCAAAGAGTAGCCTCCACTCACCGCAACTAGAGAAAGCCCACGTGCAGCAACAAAGACCCAACACAGCTAAAAATAAGTAAAGAAATAAATAATAAATAATTTTTAAAAGTATCATTAGATCCCAAAGCCTAACACAGTGGAATACATACAGCCATGAAAAGTGGTCACTATGTACTAATGTGGAAAGCGGTCCACGGTATAATAAACGATAAAACAAATTACATAATATTATTTGTAAAAAAGGAAAGTATGTATATGTATATATATGAATACACCTGGAAAATGTTATTAACAGCAGTTATCACTGGGGAATGATTTTCTTTGGGATACTTTCATTTTATACTTTATAAATATATGTAATTTTACAAAAGATCATTTATTCACTTATGACAACTCCTACATTTAAAATAAAGTGGATGAAAAAAATCTTAATTCACTGTGAAATAGAAGAGTTGTTTTCATCAAAAGGTGACCAAGTGACCACATGGGGCCTGGATTCTTTTTTTTTTTTTTCACTGATGCAAACAATATGTTTCCGTAATTAGAAATGTGTGCATATATAATCCCACAGACTATTACAAAATAAAGTCATTTGCACATGAATTTTCCGAGGTGAAGATCCTGGAACCATGGTTAATACTGTATTTTAACCATAAGAAACTTTGTTGTTGAGACGTGAAATAGTAAAAAACAACGAAAAAGACTAAATTTCAAAATGTATATTGTGAAAGTAGATTGAAACATTGAAAATAGTAGAGTTTACTTTTTAAGTTACTTTTTAAAAGTGGCTTTCATTTTGCTTCATTGGGCCAGGACTCAGTGGGATTAACAATGGGTGGGAGATTGGGTAAGAATGTCAGTCTGGGGGCAGGGGAGGCACCTCCTGACCACGCCCTCACTGAGCATTATGCAGATCAGGGAGAGCCACACAGGCTCTGATTTCCCCCAAGGATTGATGAACAAGTACAAAATAATAGGAAGTGACAGGAAACAGAAACCGAGGTCTAATTTAATGTCATTTAAAGAGACAATATACCTTAAATTCATCTTCAGAAATTATAGGTTACAAATAAGATAACGGAAATGTGTTTTTATCATTTTAGTTCACTAATACAAGTTTCCTGGTGAAGGAAAAGGAGGTTATTTACTATATAATGCAGCTAAATTTAAAAGATATGCTAATTTAGGGTAAATTTCTTACCTTTAGTAATATAAGACATTACTGTAAACTCTTGTACAATATAAAGATGCAAATCATTCTATTTCAATTTTTAAGATATTCATAAGTAGTATAAACAAGATATTTTAATAGTTACATCTTTAACTGATTTATGTGCATGAATATGGGTGAGTTCTTTCATCAAATCTATGTCCAAAATAGGGTTAGAAATCCCACATTTAAAAAATTAAATTTGTCTGGGACTTCCCTGGTGGTCCAGTGGTAAAGAATCTGCCTTATAATGCAGGGGACGCGGGTTCGATCCCTGGTCAGGGAACTAAGATCCCACAGGCTGCAGGGCAACTAAGCCCGAGCGCCACAGCTACTGAGCTCGCACACCTCAACTAGAGAGAGAAAACCCACAAGCCCAAACTAGAGAGAAGCCCACCCACCACAAATGGAGAGAAGCCCACGCGCAGCAATGAAGAGCCCGCGTGCTGCAACTAAGACCCGACGCAGCCAAAAATAAACTTAAATAAATAAATCTTAAAAAAAGAAAACTAAATTTGTCTAAAGTAAATTCAAGCATGTCCAAACAACTAAAATATACATTTTGTTCAATACTAGTAATGGAGAGATTATGATATATGTTATGTGTATGTATAGATGATATATATGCATAACATATATATGTGTGTTGTGTGTGTATGTACTCACAAAATCCCCAGTTAGCCAAATGTATTGATTTTTTAAAACTTGCCATTTTAATCTTATCAGCCACTTCTCTGCCTAAAAATGGAGACGGCACATCTTCTTAGAGCAGGCCTTTTTTGTTCTGGAAAAAAAGCTCTGGAGTGGCCCTTGTTAATTTCATAAAGATAACGCAAACAGGCAGTTACTGCTCCAGGAGAAGGGTGTCACAGAATCTTATTTGTGGTTTAACAAAGCTGCCCCTCCCACACTTCTGTGCAGAGTCAAGGAGCATCTAGGGCAGAACATGATGGAGTTCCTGACCTCTTCCTTTAGAGGTATTACAGCTGTTAGTACAGCTTCACTAATGCAATGAGATGGTCCCCACTGAGATGTGTTAATAGGAAAGGAAACCAAGAAACTTCAAAAGGGGAGAATTCCAGAAGAAACACTGGAATTCCTAGTAATCTGGGAAGAAGGGGGCTGTAACTATTAATATGAATAATATGAAGTAATATGAATATTATTTTCTCCTTGTGGCAGGAGTCATAGAAGATATAAACAGATAGATAGATGATTGATAGATAATTAGACACAAGATAAATTTCCTAATGCTTATAAATGATTATGAAAGTTTAAAATCATTATTAATTTATAATACATACATAGAAAAATCTTCAGGTGATTTATGCTGTAAAAGTCTACAACACTTGAACTCAGATTTCAGAATCCATGGATGAGTTGTGATACTACTCTGCACCATTGAGAAGAACTTTGACGTAGCTGTGATTGGGGACAGTATTCATTTGCAAAAGAGGCAGATCTATACCTCATAATCCAAGCTACTTACGAACCCTAACCTGGCCACTTAGTCCACTGCAGACCTCACTTCTGCTGAAATGACTAGTGGATGTCATAAAATCAAATTGTTTGCACCAGATCAGCTAAGGCAGCTGTATGCCATAACCCAAGGCAGATGCTTCATTTTTCCTGCAGCAGAAACCACTTCCAGCCATCCAACACTTCCTCATAGATAAGCCAAGAGAGTGCTATCCACTCAAAAATGTAGCTGTCCCAAGTGGACAGAGATGGTGTGTGGCCTTTGGTTTTAAAACACCCACCCCATTTCCCCTCCCCAGAACCTCATGTCCAAGCCTGGACTCTGCACTGATTGGGTTTCCTGCTTCTGGTTTCAGAGCTGCCAGAGTGGTCTCTCTAAAGCATAAATCAGGTTGTGTCATTCCCAGAAGTGAAATAATTCCACTCCTCTCTCAGTCTTTGGATCTAAATATACATATTTTTTAACACTACAAGTGGATTTTGTTTCAATAAATGTGTTTATTAATTAGCATAAGACTCAAAATACATTTTCCTCAGAAACAACATGATAAATGGGGTGAGATGGGCAATAAGGCAGAATACTTCCTGCTGGGACAATCCGCTCCCCCTCCACCATACTGAGCCTGCAACTAGAGGAGGAAGAGGGTGGGAAAGGGGGACAGGAAGGCACACTCAAACGTTAACATTTCACAGACGTTCCCAAAGCCAGCAGTCCTCATTTCCACGAAGAGAAAGAAATTATGGCAAGAGGTAGGGGAGGTGTGTTTATTTGGTCTTTGCTTATTTGTACTTTTGAAAATGGGTAGGTCGATTGTAAATGCAGGCTGATATATCTGAACTTCAAAATGATTTTAAGTCAAATCATGGAAAAAACTAAATTTTTAGATTTTCTGATCTGGAGGACTATAAACAACCCAAGTAGATTTTGAAAACCTGCCATAGTAAATAAAATCATAAATGGGAAAAGCATGCATTATGTATGCAAAGGAATAGCACAAAGTAGTCCATATAATCCATATGCAGTTAGACATACAAGAAAAAACCAGAAATAACTGTAAGAAAAAATCCAGATGTTGTCACTAGAAACTACATCTTACACAGAAAACAATGCACTTCTACACATTTCGTTCCAGTGATTGTACCCTGAAACTATTCTGTTTAAGGCAGGTACATACTCGATTGAAAGAGGAATTACTTATTATAAGACAGAATACTTTAAAAGTAAGAAGTAGTAAAACACATGCTGTTATAAATGATTCAACATTTGATAATATAATATACTACATGGGTTTTTCCCTGCCTCTAAAGAATAAAAGTCACTAAAGTAATGTCATTTCATTTTTGTAGAAACAAAATTTTAGTGAAATAATATGTAAGTGGAATTCAACTAAAAGAATAGTTTCTTTTATAATGTATACTCTATGTTTCTGTCCGTGTCTTCTAACAAAGATTTTGTGTTCAACCTGTATTTATCAACTGACCATTATCTGAAAACCTACGTTATTTCAAAGAAATATAAGCATTACAAGATGCAGAAATAACTCCTCTGTAAAGTATGTTCCCACTAAATGGAGAAATATTTCATAGTGCATTTTTGTCTCTTAGTCTCTTACTGTTAAAAAAAATCAATCATATAGAGATTGTCAAAGAAAATATGCAGTTGTAATTATAGAAAGATTGCTTTTTAATTAATAAGGACATGGGAAGAGAAATAAGAGATAGCATTTCTAACATGCACTGAAGTTCTCACAAAAGCCAAAATGTGAGGAAATTAATGTAATTGGTTTACACATTGGTAAAAAATATATAACATACTATAGTCTTCTGCGCCATTGTTATTCTTCTTCCCAAAATCTTTCCTCTTGATACTCGAAAATAAATGTTTAAAGGAAAAAGATTAAAGCAATGACTTCCTTTTAAATTCCTATTTCTATGTTTCTAATTTATAGTCACTACCTAAATGTTACAAAAGACTGTTTTCCTTAAACGGACATCACTTTTTTAAAGCTTTTGTCATTAAAATGCTGCCTTGATTTTTATATTTCCTGACATCAGGTTATTTGGGCTATATTTACTGTTCAGTGTCCAATGACATTTGCAGAGGGGTTCAAGAACTAATTCTATCTTTTATGATATCAATATAAGTATACTTTTATAAAAAGAAAAAAGGGTCACAAAAAGATGTAACAGCTAAATGTCAAACAGATGATGGGTTGAAAAGGATTAAAAATTCAGAGTCTAACTTCAAATAACATTAATAAAAATTGATAGAGGTATTTCAAACCTATATTATGACTTTTAATTGAAGCTTTCCACTTTCACCCACTCTCCTCCACTTATTGGTCATACACCAAACCTGGAAAACATTCCAATTCTATGGCAAGCTCCTACTTTTCAGTAAAATTTGGTAGATAAATAGATAATTTTGCTGAAATTGAATAGGAGAATTTTCTGAACATATGAGATGCTACTTTAAAGAAATGAGGCTGATTCTCATGTATGGCTTGAAGAAGCCAGGAAAGGTGTGATCGTAGCAAGGACAAGTTTAAACAAGCGTTAACCTGGAGCAACAGTGTTCCAAAGGCTGGCCAGCCCTCGTGCCTGAGATGGTGCTAAAGAAACCCACACACAGGCTCACACATATACACATACACAGCCCATATCAGAAACAAATGATTTCAAGTAAAAAAAAAAAATTTACAGTAAAAAAAGTTTTAGAGTAAAAATTTCAGAATAAATTTAGATTAAATAATTATTTGTATGTGAAATTAAAACTGCAAAAGAATATACAACCTGTTAAAAGAAGCTAGAGGGGATAAAGTCATGTCAAAAAAAATTTTTTTAACTGACCTCAAGAAGGTTTTCAGGAAAGTAGAGAAGGTGCTCATGATACTTCAAACTAGCTGAATTTCAGAATCATCTCTGGAGCATTTTTAATAAACTAGACTCCTGGTCCTGCCCCAGATTGGCTGAATATGAATTGAGCAGAGGTGGTATCTATGTGATTCTGATGCTGTCAGGCTTGGAAACCACTTACATCAGGACAGTGTCAAAGGTATATTTAGTGTATCCAAATAGGTAATTGAAAGAAAGGTGACCAACTAAGAACAAGGTACCATGCCTTGTAAGGTAACTGATTGAATATGAGAAAAGACAGATGATAAAATAATTAATAACAATAATAATAATAGCAGCTAACATTTATTGAATGTTTTCTATGTGCCAGGCACTGTTCTAAGCACATATAGATATTATCATTTCGGGATATTGTCTCATTTTTAAGCTTTTACAAGTATTATCTCACAACAGCCCTATTATTATTCCCATTTTACAGATGAGAAATTGAAACTGAGGTTAATCAACTTGTCCAAGGCCACAGAGCTGGTCAAAACACATTGCTTGGACTTGAATCCAGGCAATCTGACTCTAGCACCCACATTCTTAAGTAGTATAGTAAACTGGCTTGGCAAGAAAATAAAAAAGTTGCTCTGAAGATATGCCATGAATTTTGAATGAATAGAAAGAGTGGACTTGATACCAAAATTCCTATATTTTAAGTCCATGTCAAAATCACAGGTTAAAATGACTTTATTTCTTTGACATAAATGACATTGTTCATATAAAACTCAAACCACAGGTAAAACATTCAATAAGGATTCTTGTGTATAATTGCTGAAGCATTTGGAAGGTTCTCTGAAACATATAATGGGCAATATTTACCTAGAAATTAGTTCCTAATGAAAATTATTAGCCTCCTAGTATGTTCTTGATGAAACTATTTGTTACTTAACCTTAAGTTTTTCACCAGATTTGGCAAAAATGACTTTTTGTATTTCAAAAAAATTAAATTCAACATACAAAGATAGAAATGTTATCATTGAGGATATTCAAATATAATTAATGTAAATCCCAAATGGTTTTGAGCAAAGCAGTATTGTTAAATTAACCTCACAAGATTGAAGGCTGTGTACTATATAGAGGCTTGTAATTTCTGATTTTTAAAAAAATCTGATGCATTATGTTGCAATTACACTTTGTATTTTGTATTAAAATTTTATGTAAAACAAAATTTTAGAGGTTCAATACAAGTACAATTTTTAAATTAATGTTAGAAATCTATTTTAAATGTGCAAAGGACCATTTGAATAATTTGAATAATACTTGTTTAATTAACAGGTATATGGAAAATGTTTAACCTCAAGAGTAATATAGTAAGTGCTAATAAAAACAATGAAATACATATATATTAAACTATCAAACACATTAAAATATTAATACCAGTTCCTGGTCTTCCCTGGTGGCACAGTGGTTAAGACTCTGCCTGCCAATGCAGGGGACATGGCTTTGAGCCCTGGTCCGGGAAGATCCCACATGCCATGGAGCAACTAAGCCTGTGCACCACAACTACTGAGACTGTGCTCTAGAGCCTGTGAGCCACAACTACTGAGCCCACACACCACAACTACTGAAGCTGGTGCTCTGCAATGAGAAGCCACTGCAATGAGAAGCTCATGCGCTGCAACTAGAGAAAGCTCGCATGCAGAAACGAAGACCTAACACAGCCAAAAATAAAAATAAAAATAAATAAATTTTAAAATAAAATATTAATACCTGATCCTGAAAATACACTGATTCAACCCTTTTGAAAGATTTATCAAGAACTTTATGTATTTATAAACTTAAATAATAATTTTCATTCTCGGCATTGTCCTAAATAAATAATTACAAAGAATTTTATTTTAGGAAAAGAAAAAAAACAATGTAATTGTATTACAGTAGGAGAATGGTTATAAAGTACAGTGTATTAATCAGGGTTCTCCAGAGAAACAGAACCAATAGGCTACATATAGATTTATAGAAAGAGGTTTATTAGGAGAGATTGATTCATGCAATTGTGAAGGCTGAAAAGTCCCACAATCTGCAGTAAGTAAGATGGAGGCCCAGGAAAGTGGTGGTGTAGTTCCCCAAACCCAAAGGCCTGAGAACCAGGGCTGTCAATGGTATAAGTCCCAATCTGAGTCCTAAGACCTGAGACCCAGGAGCACCAATGTTCCAGGGCAGGAGAAAATGGATGTCCCAGCCCAAGCAAGAGAGCAAATTCACCTTTCTCTACATTTTTGTTCTCTTCAGGCCCTCAGTGGATTGGATGATGCCCACTAACATTAGTGAGGGCAATCTTCTTTACTCAGTGTACCTATTCAAAGCTAAGCTAAGCTCTTAGGGAAACACCCTCACAGACACAACCAGAAATAACGTTTTACCAGCTATCTGGACATCCTTTAGCCCAGTCAACTTGACACATAAAATTAATCATTGCATACAATATGACATAACCATAACAGACCTCCTTAGCATTGCTTAAAACTATTATAAACTATTATTAGGTAAATAAGTCACAGAAGGTATGCTTGTGTGGGAAAAGTAAAGAGAAATAGAAATGTTATAAACTAATGATGTAAGTATAAAGTGACATAATTGCACTGTAATATAAAAAAAAAATAACCCACAAAAATGTGCATATTCTTTTCACAATTTTGCTTTTATATATATATAGCCTGGAGAAATCTTCATATGTGTGCATAAGGAATAATATACACAAATGTTTGTAGGAGCATTCTTTGTAACAGCAAATTTGGAAACAAACCATGCCAACAAGTAATCAGATATGTAGATTGTATATATTCACACAATGAAATACTGCATAACAGTTAAAAATCAATGCATAAAAGCTTTATAAATCAACATGAATACAACTCATAATGTTGCAGATACAGAGCAATATACATAATATACTATTTATATAAAGTATGAAAATCTAAAACTTTTATACAATTACATGTACATATATAGAGAGTATACATGTATGTAGTCATATAAAATATCCCTAGAAATTCAGGATAATGATTACATCTGGAAAGGAGGCAAAGGGAGGGGAAATTCTTTTTTTATATATAAATTTGTTTATTTTATTTTTGGCTGCATTGGGTCTTCATTGCTGCACACAGGCTTTCTCTAGCTGCAGCGTGTGGGGGCTACTCTTTGTTGCGGTGCACGCACTTCTCATCGCAGTGGCTTCTCTTGTTGCAGAGCATGGGCTCTAGATGCGTGGGCTCAGTGGTTGTGGTGCACGGGCTTAGTTGCTCCATGGCATGTGGGCTCTTCCTGGACCAGGGCTCGAACTCGTGTCCCCTGCATTGGCAGGCAGATTCTTAACCACCAGGGAAGCCCTTTTTTTCTTTCTTTTTCTTTTTTTTTTTTAGGTAAGAAGTGGATTTATTTAGAGAGAAACACACTCCACAGACAGAGCGTGGGCCATCTCAGAAGGTGAGAAAGGCCAGAAATTCTATATTTATGTTTTATTTCCTAAGAATGAAATATGAAGAAAGGATTTGGGTTACACAAATGTTCATATTAATCTTTTGTCTCAAATATTTCATTGTTTTGAAATAAGGTGAAATAAGAAAGACATTTCCATTCCATATAAGAGAATGGAATGGAAACAAAGCTAGGAAGGAGTATGGTCTGATTACTGGACAGTGGTAAGAATGACTTGACTTAAGAAGAGTTCTAGTATTAGGGAATGAGAAGAAATAAATTTGAACTGGTAAGAGAGTCTTGATAATAGAAGACTTAAGAAACCACACAGAAGAATATAAATGGAAAGATAGTGTTTATATTTAGAATATTATTTCCTCTCATATTTGAAATTCTGAAACTAAATGCCTTAATTCCAGGCAAACTGTTGTAGTTGCAGCTTTCTTCTGTAATGGTTTCTCATGGAACTCCCTAGATCACTCTAATGGTTACCAGAGAAACAATTCAAAATGAAAAAAACAGAGAAAAAGGACTGGGGAAAAAAATACATCAGGCTAACATTTGAGTAACTAGAGTCTAGAAAAAGAGGAGAGAGAGTTAGGAACAGAAAAAGTATTTTAAAAAATAAAGGCCAAAAATTTAATAAATAATAGAACCCAACAGATCCAAGTAGCTCAACAAATCTCAAGCAGATAAATCCTCCCTCTCCCCAACAAAAAAACAAAAGACACATCATGATCAAATTGCGGAAAAGAAAAAAGTGAGAAATATAAAATCATAAAAGCAGCAGAAAAACAATCTCATTACAAAAGGGAAACTCAGATAAGAATGATATCCAATATAGCATCAGAACCTGTATAGCCAGAATACATACAGTGGAACAGCACTATAAAGCTAAAAAAAAAAAAAAGAAAAAACCTACCTAGAATTCCACATCCAGTGAAAATATCTTTCAACAACAAAGAGGAAACAAAGAGGAAACATACACTTTCTCAGAAAAAAAAAGTTTTAGCAAAAGAAATGTTTAAGGAAGTTCTTTGGGCAAAAGAAAAACAATTGAAGTAGGCATTTGGATTTGTTAAGGGATAAAGAGTGTCAAAACCCATAAGTATATGAGTAAATGAACAAAAGACTTTTTTTCTCACTTTAAAGTCTCTTTAAAAGATAAGTGTTTAGGGCCTCCCTGGTGGCGCAGTGGTTGAGAGTCCGCCTGCCGATGCAGGGGATACGGGTTCGTGCCCCGGTCTGGGAGGATCCCATATGCCGCGGAGCGGCTGGGCCCGTGAGCCGTGGCCGCTGAGCCTGCGCGTCTGGAGCCTGTGCTCCGCAACGGGAGAGGCCACAACAGTGAGAGGCCCGCGTACCGCAAAAAAAAAAAAAAAAAAAAGATAAGTGTTTAAATACAAAATAATAACAAGATTTTCTGAGTTTAACATATGTAACAAGATATATAACAATAGTAGCACAAAGAACAGGAGAGATAAATGAAACTGTATGGTATAAATTTCTTAGCTTATAATAAAATAATAAATATTATTCAAAGACTATGAAAAGTTAAATATATGTATTGTAAATCCTGGAGCAGCTACACTCATACACACAAAATTAAACAAAGATATGCAGCTAATAAAACCCTGGTAGAGACAAAATGAAATCATTAAAAGAATACGTAATTTGAAAGAGGTTAGTAAAGAAGATAAAAGGAAGAAAGTACAAGTGAGACATATAGAACACAAATGACAAGATTAAACCCAATCATATCAACAATTATATTAAATATAAATGGTCTAAACACTCAAAAGTAAGAAATCATAAGATTGGAAGGAAAAGCAAGACCCAAATATATTCTTTCTACAATAAACACTTTAAATATAAAGACACAGATACATTAAAAGTAAGAGGATGGAAAACAATATCTCCTAGTAACATTAGTGAAAAGAAAATTGGAGAAACTATATTAATATAAAACAAAGTAGACTTCAGGTCAAAAAATATTAACAGAAATAAAGAGGAATATTGCATAATGATTTTTAAAAGTTAATTCATGAAGAAAATATAACAATCCTAGATGTATATGGCTTCACTAACACAGTTTCAAAGTATATGTAGAAAACACTAATAGAAGTGAAAGGAGAAATAAACAAATCCACAATTATAGCAAAGATAATAGAAGATATGAACAACACCATCAAGCAACTTGAACAAACTGACATTTATAGAACACTCACAACCAACAAAGTAGAACACACATGGCACATTTGTTTAGATCATATTCTAAGCCATAAAACAAATCTCAAAATTTTTCAAAGAATTAAAATTATACAGAGTATGTTCTCTGACCACAATGGAAATAAGCTAGAAATCATAAAAGAAAATTACATAGAAATCCCCCAATAATTGGACATTTTAAAACATACTTCTAAATAATGGATAAGGAAATCACAAGGAAATTTTTAAATCTTTTGAACTGAAAAAAAATGAAAATACAGCATATTGAAATTTGATATACACAGCTAAAGCAATGCTTTGAGAGGAATTTATAGCATTACAATATTTGTATTAGAAAAGTAGAATGGTCTAAAAATAACGATCTAAGCTTTCACTGTAAAAAACTAGAAAAAGAAGACTTAATTTAGCCCTACAAAAGCAGAAGAAATAAATTAATAAAGAAAAAAATCAATAAAGTAAAAAGCAGACCAAAAATATAGAAAAATCAGTTAAATCAAAAGTTATTTCTTAGAAAATATCAATAATATTGATAAACTTCTATTCTATCAATTTATATAGTCACCACTGTTTCTTGACTTTGTTTCCTTCCTTCTGAGCTCCCTTTTCTTCTTTCTGAAGTTTAACCCATCTTGAGTCTCCTTCTTGAGTATTCCTCCCTCCCTATCTAGGAGTGCTTCCATCATCTTTACCTAACTCACTGATTCCAGTGCAGAACCAAGTCCTACAAGGTTGTTTGGTGCTCCTACTCTCTGATGCTATTATGGTCACAGAAGCAGTAAGTGGCTGGCTCAGTTCTGAGGAATCAAACTTTGTGCTGCCCTTCACTCAGTAGGTCAAGGGGTCTCTATAAATCCACTGGTCCTATCAATAGGTCTGCAAGTTTGTTCAGCCTCCTTTCCTGAGCTAGAACAAGGTTGAGGTTGAGAGGACTGGGGAGCCCTGTCTTTGCATTCACAGTGAACCAGCTCCCAGACCCCATCTCACATAGAGCCTTTAAGTCCCTGTAATTCTTTAGTAGGTACCACATATTACTTCAAACGAGGACCCCAGCAGGCCTGTGACTTTAGTTCTGCTCATAGCTTTGTGCTTCTATTCTACCTCTGGTCCCTAGTGATATTCAAAATATTTAACAACCTAGTACATACCAGATACAAAACAATTACAACATATGCCAGCTTGGAAAGAAAGGAAGAAAGGGAGAAAGAGAAAAAGAAAGAAAGGAAGGAGGGAGGGGAAAGAATATGTGATGTCTGAAACTTACCTTGAAATACATCAAAAAGTGGTTGAATGGATGGATAAAGAGATGAATAGATGGATAGCCATTGACAAATCAAGTAGTATAGTAAAATGTTAATACTAGATTCTAGGTGGTAGGTGTATAGGTGTTCACAGTAAAATTCTTTCAGCATTTCTCTATGTTTGAAAAATTCAATAACAGTATATGAGGTAAATTTTTAAATTTAAAAAGCCATGTTAAAAACAGAAATAGACCTACAGACATAGAAAACCAACTCATGGTTACCAAAGGGGAAAGGGAGGGGGAGGGGGGATAAATTAGAAGTATGGGATTAACAGATACAAACTACTCTACATAAACTAAGTAAGCAACAAGGATTTACTATATAATGCAGGGAACTATATTCAATGTTTTGTAATAACCTATAATGGAAAATAATCTGAACATTATATGTATATATAACTGAATCACTTTGCTGTACATATGAAATGAACACAATAATGTAACTCAACAATACTTCAATTAAAAAAATTAAAAATAAAAAGCCATGTTGAAGTATGTAGGATGAAATGTAGCCCTGATACTATATGTCAGTGGGCTGTGAATTCAACTTAGTGAGTCCAAGCCAGTATTTTGACAGTGACTCAAAAGTTGTAAGGTTAAATCTTATTTTGAAAAACTCTTATTTTATATTTATATGTGGAAGGGTATGTACATAATACTGAATTATAATGTAAAATGACTTTTTTTTTTACTATGGTCTGCTATCTCCCAGCTTCAGCAGAAAGAGGGGCAGGTGCATTAGATAAATTGAGGAGAAAGCTAAGGACAAAAGATGTCAATCTGGATTCTCAGTTGGTATTCTGGGAAGGGTCTGTATTGAGGCTGCCCCCTTCACCAGCCTTGGGCAGAACTGAGGGAGATGGAGTCACAGAGTAAATGCAATGGAATAGTTTGTAGGAAGCAGAAAGAAGGCTATAATCTAGCTTTCTTGAGTTGTTTTCAGTTGGGTTATAGATAAGACCTACATATTCTCACATGGCCTCTAGGGAACCAAAAGGTAGCAAAATGGTAAGCCAAATGGGCTACAAATATTAAGGGTCAAATGTCCCCAGTGACTGCACTGCAGAGACTGCAGGGTGACCTATGTAGGCCATAGGCAAGATGGAGAATGTGGTAGAAACTCATTGAGAGCCAAGCTAAAGCTAAAGCTTCCAGGGAGCACTCCTGACCAAGCAGAGAGCAGCCAGTAGTAGTTCAGGACTTATATCCACTGCAAGCCTCAGCAACAGACAAGACCAGTGATACCTCAGCAGTTGTCATCATGTGGCTCAAATGACCATTTTCCCTCCCTGGCACCATGAGGACTCCAAAATATTTTACTCACATACTATCTAAAAGAACTTAGAAAACTATATTCCCCTCACTTAGAAAGCTGCACACTAACATTTTAAGTAAACATTAAAATTTTTTTATTATTAGCTTACAAACAGTGGTGAAAGATATGTTTTCTGGCATGTTATAAATATTGATACTACTAATTAAAACTGTTAAATTTTTCTTTTAAATCTATCAAATGAAATTAAATACCAGAACAATTTTATGTCAAACATCTTCTATTTTTAAAACTATATGGAGGACAGAGTCAAGATGGTGGACTAGGAGGACACGGAATTCATGTCTCCGCATAACTAGGGCACCTATCAGGCACCGGTGGGGGACCACAGACACCTAAGGGGACGAGAGGAACCCTCAGTGACCGGTTGTTTCAATTATATTTTTATTTTTCCTAATATATTTTTTATCTTTCTAATTTTATTTTGTTTTTTATTCTTTATTGCACTGCTCCTTTTTTTCTTTTTTCCTTATTTGCCATGCCACACAGCTTGCAGGATCTTGGTTCCCAGACCAGAGGTTGGGCCGGAGCTCCTGTGGTGAGAGCTCCAAGTCCAAACCGCTGGACTAACAGAGAGCCTCAGACCCCAGGGAATATTAATTGGAGTGAGGCCTCCCAGAGGTCCTAATCTCAGCACCAAGACCTGGCTCTATCCAACTGCCTGCAAACTCCAGTGCTGGACACCTCAGGCCAAACAACCAGTAAGACAGGAATACAGCCCCACCCATCAAAAAATAAAATAAAATGACCAAAAAATATGTTACAGACAAAGGAGCAAGGTAAAAACCTACAAGACCAAATAAATGAAGATAAAACAGGTAACCTTCCTGAAAAAAAATTCAGAGTAATGACAGTAAAGATCATCCAAAATCTCAGGAACAGGGGCTTCCCTGGTGACACAGTGGTTGAGAGTCCGCCTGCCGATGCAGGGGACACGGGTTCGTGCCCTGGTCCAGGAAGATGCCACATGCCGCAGAGTGGCTGGGCCTGTGAGCCATGGCCACTGAGCCATGTCCGGAGCCTGTGCTCCACAACGGGAGAGGCCACAACAGTGAGAGGCCCACGTACCGCAAAAAAAAAAAAAAAAAAAAAAAACCTCAGAAACAGAATGGAGAAAATACGAGAAACATTTATTAAGGATCTAGAAGAATGAAAGAGCAAACAAACAGTGATGCACAACATGATAACTGAAATTAAAAATACTCTAGAAGGAATCAGTAGCAGAATAACTGAGGCAGAAGAACAGATAACTGAGCTGGAAGATAAAATGGTGGAAATAACTGCCAGGGAGCATAATAAAGGAAAAGAATGAAAAGAATTGACAGTCTCGGAGACCTCTGGGACAAAATTAAACACACCAACATTCGAATTATAGGGGTCGCAGAAGAATTAGAGAAAAAACAAGGGTCTGAGAAAATATTTGAAGAGATTATAGTCGAAAACTTCCCTAACATGGGAAAGGAAATAGTCAATCAAGTCCAGGAAGTGCAGAGAGTCCCATACAGGATAAACCCAAAGAGAAACATGCCAAAACACATATTAATCAAACTGTCAAAAATTAAATACAAAGAAAAAATATTTAAAGCAGCATGGGAAAAGCAACAAATAACATCAAGGGAATCCCCATAAGGTTAACAGCTGATCTTTCAGCAGAAACTCTGCAAGCCAGAAGGGAGTGGCAGGACATATTGAAAGTGATGAAAGGGAAAGACCTACAACCAAGATTACTCTACCCAGCAAGGATCTCATTCAAATTCGATAGAGAAATTAAAACCTTTACAGACAAGCAAAGGTTAAGAGAATTCACTCCACCAAAAAAGCTTTACAACAAATGCTAAAGGAACTTCTCTAAGTGGGAAACACAAGGGAAGAAAAGGACCTACAAAAATAAACCCAAACAATTGAGAAAATGGTAAAAGGAATATAACATACTGATAATTACCTTAAATGTAAATGGATTAAATGCTCCAACCAAAAGAAACTGACTGGACGAATGGATACAAAAACAAGACCTGTGTATATGCTGTCTACAAGAGACCCACTTCAGAACTAGGGACACATACAGACTGAAAGTGAGGGGATGGAAAAAGATATTCCATGAGAATGGAAATCAAAGGAAAGCTGGAGCAGCAATTCTCATACCAGACAAAATAGACCTTAAAATAAAGACTATTACAAGAGACAAAGGACACTACATAATGATCAAGGGATCAAACCAAGAAGAAGATATAACAATGGTAAATACTTATGCACCCAACATAGGAGCACTTCTAAAAGCAGCTCTAAAAGAGGAAACTGACAGTAACACAATAATAGTGGGACTTTAACACCCCACTTTCATCAATGGACAGATCATCCAGAATGAAAATAAATAAGGAAACATAACCTTTACATGACACATTAAACAAGATGGACTTAATTGATATTTATAGGACATTCCATCCAAAAACAACAGAATACACCTTCTTCTCAAGTGCTCATGGAACACTCTCCAGGATAGACCACATTTTGGGTCACAAATCAAGCCTTGGTAAATTTAAGAAAATTGAAATTGTATCAAGTATCTTTTCTGACCACAATGCTATGAGACTTGTATCAGTTACAGAAAAAGAAACTGTAAAAAATACAAACACATAGAGGCTAAACAATACGCTACTAAATAACCAAGAAATCACTGAAGAAATCAAAGAGGAAATCAGAAAATACCTAGAAACACATGACAATGAAAACACAATGACCCAAAACCTATGGGATGCAGCAAAGCAGTTCTAGGAGGGACGTTTATAGCAATATAATCCTACCTCAAGAAACAAGAATCATCTTAAATAAACAACATAACCATACACTAAAGCAATTAGAGAAAGAAGAACAAAAAACCCCCAAAGTTAGTGGAGGAAAGAAATCATAAAGATCAGATCAGAAATAAATGAAAAAGAAAGGAAGGAAACAATAGCAAAGATCAATAAAACTAAAAGCTGGTTCTTTGAGAAGATAAACAAAATTGATAAACCATTAGCCAGGCTCATCAAGAAAAAGAGGGAGAAGACTCAAATCAACAGAATTAGAAATGAAAAAGGAGAAGTAACAACTGACACTGCAGAAATACAACGAATCATGAGAGGTTACTACAAGCAACTCTATGCCAATAAAATGGACAACCTGGAAGAAATGGACAAATTCTTAGAAGAGCACAACCTTCTGAGACTGAACCAGGAAGAAATACAAAATATAAACAGACGAATCACAAGCACTGAAATTGAAACTGTGATTAGAATTCTTCCAACAAACAAAAGCCCAGAACCAGATGGATTCACGGACAAATTCTATCAAACATTTAGTGAAGAGCTAACACCTATCCTTCTCAAACTCTTCCAAAATATAGTAAAGGGAGGAACACTCCCAAACTCATTCTACAAGCCACCATCATGCTGATATCAAAACCAGACAAAGATGTCACAAAAAAAGAAAACTACAGGCCAGTATCACTGATGAACATAGATGTAAAAATTCTCAACAAAATACTAGCAAACAGAATCCAACAGCACATTAAAAGGATCATACACCATGATCAAGTGCGGTTTATCCCAGGAATGCAAGTATTCTTCAATATACACAAATCAATCAATGTTATACACCATATTGACAAATTGAAGGATAAAAACCATATGATAATCTCAATAGGTGCAGAAAAAGCTTTCAACAAAATTCAACACCCATTTATGATAAAAACTCTCCAGAAAGTAGGCATAGAGGGAATCTACCTCAACATAATGAAGGCCATATATGACAAACCCACAGCAAACATCGTTCTCAACGGTGAAAAACTGAAACCATTTCCTCTAAGATCAAGAACAAGAGAAGGTTGCCCACTCTGACCATTATTATTCAACACAGTTTTGGAAGTTGTAGCCACAGCAATCAGGGACAAAAAAGAAATAAAAGGAATCCAAATCGGAAAAGAAGTAAAAGTGTCACTGTTTGCAGATGACATGATACTATACATAGAGAATCCTAAAGATGCCACCAGAAAACTACTAGAGCTAATCAATGAATTTGGCAGAGTAGTGGGATACAAAATTAATGTAGAGAAATCTCTTGCATTCCTATACACTAATGATGAAAAATCTGAAAGAGAAATTAGGGAAACACTCCCATTTACCATTGCAACAAAAAGAATAAAATACCTAGGAATAAACCTACTTAAGGAGACAAAAAACCTGTATGCAGAAAACTGTAAGACACTGATGAAAGAAATTAAAGATGATACAAACAGATGGAGAGATATACCTATCATTGGATTGGAAGTATCAACATTGTGAAAAGGACTATACTACCCAAAGCAATCTACAGACTCAGTGCAATCCCTAGCAAATTACCAGTGGCATTTTTCACAGAACTAGAACAAATTTCACAATTTGTACGAAAACATAAAAGATCCCAAATAGCCAAAGCAATCTTGAGAAAGAAAAACAGAGGTGGAGGAATCAGGCTTCCTGACTTCAGACTATACTACAAAGCTACAGTAATCAAGACAGTATGGTACTGGCACAAAAACAGAAATAAAGATCAATGGAACAGGATAGAAAGCCCAGAGATAAACCCACATACATATGGTCACCTTATCTTTGATAAAGGAGGCAAGAATATACAGTGGAGAAAAGAAAGCCTCTCAATAAGTGGTGCTGGGAAAACTGAATAGCTACATATAAAAGAATGAAATTAGAACACTTTCTAATACCATACACAAAAATAAACTCAAAATGGATTTAAGACCTAAATATAAGGCCAGACACTATAAAACTCTTAGAGGAAAACATAGGCAGAACACTCTATGACATAAATCACAAAAGATCCTTTCTGACCCACTTCCTAGAGAAATGGAAATAAAAACAAAAATAAACAAATGGGACCTAATGAAACTTAAAATCTTTTGCACAGCAAAGGAAACCATAAACAAGACAAAAAGACAACCCTCAAAATGGGAGAAAATATTTGCAAATGAAGCAACTGACAAAGGATTAATCTCCAAAATATACAAGTAACTCATGAAGCTCAATATCAAAAAACCAAACAACCCAATCCAAAAATGGGCAGAAGACCTAAACAGACATTTCTCCAAAGAAGATATACAGATAGCCAACAAACACATGAAAGGATGCTCAACATCACTAATCATTAGAGAAATCCAAATCAAAACTACAGTGAGGTGTCACCTCACACTGGTCAGAATGACCATCATCAAAAAATCTACAAACAATAAATGCTGGAGAGGGTGTGAAGGAAAATGCTCTTGCACTGTTGGTGGGAATGTAAATTGATACAGCCACTATGGAGAACAGTACGGAGATTCCTTAAAAAACTAAAAATAGGGGCTTCCCTGGTGGCGCAGTGGTTGAGAGTCCGCCTGCCAATGCAGGGGACACGGGTTTGCGGCCCTGTCTGGGAAGATCCCACTTGCCATGGAGCAGCTAGGCCCGTGAGCCATGGCCTCTGAGCCTGCGCGTCCGGAGCCTGTGCTCCGCAACAGGAGAGGCCACAACAGTGAGAGGCCCGCGTACTGCAAAAAACAAAACAAAACAAACAAACAAAAAAACTAAAAATAGAACTACCATATGAGCCAGCAATCCTACTACTGGGCATATACCCAAAGAAAACCATAATTCAAAAAGACACATACACCCCAATATTCATTGCAGCACTATTTACAATAGCCAGGTCATGGAAGCAACCTAAGTGTCCATCGACAGATGAATGGATAAAGAAGATGTGGTACATATATACAGTGGAATATTATTCAGCCATAGAAAGAAACGAAATTGAGTTATTTGTAGTGAGGTGGATGGACCTAGAGTCTGTCATACAGAGTGAAGTAAGGCAGAAAGAGAAAATCAAATACCATATGCTAACACATATATATGGAATCTAAAAAAAGAAAATGGTTCTGTTGAACCTAGGGGCAGGACAGGAATAAAGACGCAGATGTAGAGAATGGACTTGAGGACACAGGGAGGGGGAAGGGTAAGCTGGGATGAAGTGATAGAGTAGCATTGACATATACACACTACCCAATGTAAAATAGATAGCTAGTGGGAAGCAGCTGCACAGCACAGGGAGATCAGCTCGGTGCTCTGTGACCACCTAGAGGAGTAGGATAGGGAAGGTGGGATGGAGACACAAGAGGGAGGGGATATGGGGATATATGAATGCGTATGGCTGAATCACTTTGCTGTGCAGCAGAAACTAGCACAACATTGTGAAGAAATTATACTCCTATAAAGATATTAAAAATAATAATAAAACTATATGGGAAAGCTCTTCTTTAAAAATCAGAAGGTTACCTGTTCCTTTTTCTCATCAACTTCATATATTTCTATCCCATTTCTACTTTAACAGAAACACTTTTATAACGAGGAAAGGTTCAGAGCCCTACAAGAAGTTTATGGCACCAACATTTCAAAATGTCCCTCTGTTTGATATCCTGGAGGTTTCTACACTCCGGGGTGAAGCACCAGAGTAGATTCAGGATAAGGGAGAGGTGTGCTTTGCCTAAGGATGATGGAAGATGGGAAAGGAGAAGTGGCATGCACCTCTGCTGCAGGCACATTCTCAGGGAGGATAATTTTAGTACAAAGTACATATGAAAGTTGAGCATCTAGTCAGTCATTCCTTAAAACTACCCCTTTTTGGTCTATGTGTACCTGCAGAGAAACAATACCAGTTGTGACTTAACCCCCCCTCCCCCAATAAACCCTTCTGGGAAGGAACACAGAAGGGCAGAAATATGAGTATCTGAGCCCCTTTAGCCAAAAGGGTGGGCGTATCTAAAAGAATTAAATTATCTGGCCTCAACCAAATTTAGTTTTTACCTTTCCCCGACTACCATGAGTGGTACCTTGTTGTGAAAGGTCAAATCAGATTTAGACAAAAATTTTTAAATACTTTTTTCCATACCTTGTCTAAAGTGTGTGTGAATTTGCTTTCTTGAAACATGTATCTCCTTCCTAAAGTAAACTCTAGCGTATGGTTTCCAAACTAAGTGACTTTCATTCCCCATCTACAGTCCTCAACCATTCCAAGATCTCAGATGCTTCAATCCTGAGGCTGAGGAAGGCTTTTGTCCTCAGTCTTATACTCAAAACAGGCCACAAATTTAGCCTTTTTCCTTACCTCCTAATAACATTATACATACAGTCAAAGAGATAACAGTGACAGAGTCAACCAAAGAGACAGCTGTTATAAAACTTTTGTCCCATCACCAGACCAAGCTACCTATATGGATTATGAATTAATATTTTTATGAATCTTGTAATACAAAAAAATAGAACAATTATGTCTTATTAGGGAGGAGTTGTTGATAGAGTTCATTTTAAGTGTAGTCATGTAAAATACATCCAATGGTTTTAAAATCTTGTTTTGACATTTTAAAATTATTTAATATACTGTGAGCCTCAAAAAAATATGGACCAACCCCAACGTCTGAGAAGTCTTATCTATACCCACTGCCCTATTTCTTCAACATCAGTTCTTTCTTTAACCCTATTCACTCTAAGGTTTCATCATCTTTCAAAGGCCACCAGTAACCTTTTTTGTACCAAGTATAACCTGTTTGAAAATAATATCTTACTCCCAACTTCATGCCATTGCCTGTATGAGTCTCTTTTTAAAACCTCCCCATATTTCAGTTATTGAAGCATACCTTACCTACTCTAACAGCAGTGGTGGGGCTCTAGTCCCATTACAACTCTACCTCAATTGCCTTATCTACAACATTAATAATAAAGGTATCACTTATATGCTGAATCTAAAAAGTCAAACTCATAGAAACAAAGAATGGAAAAGTGGGTGCCAGGGGCTGGGGGTAGGGAGAGGTTGGTAAGAGAGTACAAACTTTCAGCTATAAGATGAATAAGGTCTGAGGATCTAATGTAAAACATGGTGACTATAGCTGATAACACTGTATTATGTAATTGAAATTTGCTCAAAGAGTTGAACTTAAATGTTCTCACATACATATAAATATGCATATATATATATACAAGGTGATGTACATGTTAACTAGATGGTGAGAATTCTTTCACAATATATATATGTCAAATCAACACAATGTAGGCTTTAAATATCTTATACTTTTATTTGTCAGTTATACCTCAGTAAAGCAGAAAAAATTAATAATTAAGATGATGATGAATGATGGTAGCTAACACGTACTGGCCACTTACTATATCCTAGGTACTACGTTAAGAGTTTTATATACATTAACTATTTAATTCTCACAACAACACAATGAGGTAAGTATTATTAATGCTGTTACTCTTATTATTATCTATAAGACGAGAGGACTGTACTAGATGGCCTCCAAAGTTCATTTCGGCCTTAAAATGCTTTTATTCTACGTTTTACCTTTCTTTTATTTAAGTTCACATATAACATAGAATCTATACCATATTTTTTAGCACTTAATTATATACTTATAAGCATATTTCCTAATAGTTTCATGTGGGTATGTTTTATCTCCAGAACAAGAATGTAAGCTTCCTAAGGGCAAGGTCTGCGATAGTTCTCCTGTATCTTCAACACTGGCTAACACACAGACTGAGCTCCTAAGGAGTATTCAACACTTTATCATTTGAGTCTGTCTTCTTTGCCTCTCTATTTTTTGGGGAGGAGGAAAGGGAATCTTTTTGCACCAAACAAGACAAGATTAATCCAGTGACTGCCAGAATGATAGTCCTTAAGGACACCTCGCTATATAGTTTATTGATAGGGATCCTGAGAGACACTGCAACCCCTAAAGGTGTCCATCTGGTGGTTGGATGGTGAATACACTGTGCCCTAGGGGTGTGGGTGTGTGTGTGTGTGTGTGTGTGTGTGTTTCACAATTTATTTTGTTTTGTGAAGACTAGGTTACCTTATCTACCCAATGCCAAATTAAAACCAGATGATAAAAGATCCTTTGTTTTTTTGTTACTCATAGAATGTGGAATCCAGGGCCAGAAGTATAATCAGGATTTTTAAATTTTATTTAATTTTTTATTTTATTTACTTAAAATTAATTTAAATTGTGAAACCACATGAGGATAGTGTATTGGGCAGTATGGCTTTAGAAGATATAACTCACCTGTGGCTTGCCAAGCCTGAAGACTAGGACCTTTCTAGTGCCTTTTATTTATGCTATCACTCTGTTCTCTGATACTTTCAACATTTACTTCCCAGTGACATATACTGAGTGCTGATGAATGGACTCTTACCCTATTCTTTTTCCATGCATGATTGGCTCTGTTTAGGAACTTGAAATCTTAAATGTAACAGGATGCTAATTATTTTTTAGGAAATTATGTAAAATTGTTTTTCTGACATAATTAATGAGAAAATTTGACTGAAGAGAGTAGTAACTTAATGTTATACTCATTTCCATCTGCTGTTACATACATAAAATATAAGCAAATAATGAATTATATTATTTGAAAATCAGCAATATGTAGTTACGATTGACATTTATTCAAGCTATGCTATTAAAAACAGGTGAGAGAAAACCACATTTCTCTTAATAAAATAAAGCAGCTATTTCCAAAATGTTTACACTTAAGAGTCTCCCTTTCATTAATCAGTAGTCAGACTTAATAATCAAAGACTTTAACTATCAATTACTCACAACATTGATCAATTAGAATAGAAAATACTAGTCAATCCTCGACAGTTGTTTTTCCTCCCCCTAAGAATATGCCTTCAATACTGTTTTAGCTCTTCAAGGGAAAAAAAAATCATATTCTTGTCCATTCACACAAACCTCTCAGGGAGCATTATTGTTTTGCGAGGAGGGGGCGGCAGGCAGGGGGCCCAGGATGTTGACGGAACAGATAGGATGTCAGGTGAAGATAGAATGCTGTGCCCTCTCTAACCAGCTGAAGACTCCGCATGATTGTTTTCTTACAAATAATACCTGTGGGTGTTGAAACTGTTCAGGGAATCTATCAAACACACTCTTTCACTTTGCTGCTGTAACTCTGTAAAATTTATTCTCATTTCAAAAGAGTCATAGGCAATAATACCTTTAGGTGGTTGAGTAATTTAAAAGAAAATTTGTCAGGTCTACTTTCACTTACTTTACCAGAAAAATTCTATACTTATTTAGAGGTTTTAAGATGCAACATTTTCTACTCAGTATGATTAAAATCTCAAAATAAGAGCTCTTCATCTAACGAGTTGTCTTAAATTAAATGTAAGTTGAGATAATATAATATTAGGATGTTTGAGGATAAAACTTTGATCAGAAAAGGAAAATAAATTAATGTTACAATCATTTCCATTTTTTACAATTATAGAAGCCATTCACACATAGATGTATGAGAACAAAAAATACCTAAATAGTATAATATTAGAAAAATGCATTACTAATATATTAATGCCAAATTATTTTCTTATGGAAATGTGAAGGCCAAGGTCTATAAACTTATAAAACTTATCTATACAAATTGAAAAATAAATGGGAGAATAAAAATAATAACCTTTCCAGATTAACTTTCCTTATTAAGCCATCAATACCTATATTAAGTTTGCTTTACATTAAGTATCATAAAACACTTAAATGCAGATTTAAAAATTTTTTCTATTATGCAATAGGCATTTTCAGTCACCAGTTCAGAGGGAGAAAGACCTCAGTAATGCTTAGGTTCAAAATGTATTTTCCATATTAGCTCATTCAAAAAATATTATAAAATTAAATAATCTTTTAATTAATCAAGAAAAATAAAGAGATAACTAGTATTTTTTAAGTGTTTATGTAAAGATCAAGACGTATTTTAAACAATCCACAAATGGAACTTACAGTTAATTAAAATGTTCAAAATCACATAAGCAGGAAAGTCTAGTTTCTTATATAGTTATTTTTAAATTCCACTTTTCACTAAGTTGGCTCTTAATTTTTGAAGGAGTGTTTAATATTAAAAAAGATAATATTTTTAATTGAAAGGTATCCAACTGAGATGTCAATAAAGTTGTTTTTATATAATTGAATTATCTTGTAAAAATGGACAATCTTTAAGTTAATTTTTTTCCAAAGTGAGTTATTTAATACAGAGTTTTCATGGTTAAAAAAAAAAGTTCAATTTTGAACCACAAATACATATTTAACATTTGGTAGTGTAATTCTAAGAAAATTAGAAAAAAATACAGATTTGAAAATTTTTTCCTGAGCTGAACTGTTTTATGGAGAATCAAATGAAATGTTCCATGAAGATAAATGTGTCATGGATAAAGGATGGAAAATAAACAATATTTCAATATCATTTCTTTTTTATCCCATTGTCAGTTTTTTATCCCTCTCTGCAATAATTACCTATGCACAAACTCTAGGTGGCAATATTGCACTTACTGTACTTTCAAGTAAATGGTCATAGTCGGTCCCCACATATTCTCTTTATCAACATTTTATGTGCCATGGATCTATAGCCTCTTATTATAAGTGTAATGAAGCAGAAGTTATTGAAGCATTTTATTGATTGCTCAGATCACAAGTTTACTGCCATACTGAATTGCACCTTACTCGCTGAAGCAAACTGCTGACACCTTTTTTAAAAAGTGACAACTACATCTATTTCATGACCAGAAATCCATTTTCATCTCTATCAAGACAAGAATGCAATTTTCACTTCATTTAACTGATGTTAGGCCTTATCAAAGCATGACACTTAGAAAAAGACACAAGTTTAAGGTCTTAAAATACTTCAAGTAACTAGAATGCAGCTTGGTTTTAGGGGGGAAAAAATCAACATCACTCAAATCTATACACAACCTAATATTCTAAAAAATTACCTATCAGAACGTTCAGTAGTAGTTTTCGTCTTGAAACATCTATAACATTGTTTGAATGTTTTTAATAGTAAATTATGTTTATATATTACAGACTTTGTTCCAAGGTTTCAAAGGACATCAAGAAGTTCAAAACTGGAATATTTTGGGTATTGCTCCAGGAAGGCTAAATCAAGAAAAGAGCTCAATTTTTAATATATAGATAAATGGGGATCTGATGTATAGCAAGTGACCACAGTTAACAGTATTGTGTTATATATTGAAAAGTTGCTAAGAGAGTAGATCTTGAATGTTTTCACCGCAAAAAAAAAAAAAATGTTAATTATGTGAGGTGACAGAGGTGTTAACGAATCCTACTGCAGTGATCATGTCACAATATATAAGTGTATAAAATAATCACATTGGATACCTTGAGCTTACACAATGTTATATGTCAATTATTTCTCAATAAAGCTAGAAAAAAAAGCAGCTGGTATACTAAGAAAAAAGCATATATAGAGAATGAAATAGAAACGGTTTTTCCTTCAATAATATTAGGACCAATAAATGACTTTGATTGACCTACAACACAGATCTGAAAAGACAAACTCTCAACACTTCTTTTATGGGAAATTAAAATATTAGATTCCTTAAAGATACTTTTTGCAAAAAACAAATTCTGTCAGCACTAAATATAATTCAAGCACATTTTGAACTGAATTTATTCTGAATAGAATTATATCATTATTATTGCTTTTATATCTAAGTACCAAACTTATTGAAAAGTGTGGGTAAAGTGAACCAACATTAACTTAGGAATTCTTTTAACAAACTGTAAGTGCTTTGGTAGAAGTTAGTCTAATGTAATAATAAAATATATTTCAGTTTTAAACTGCAAAACCAATATATGCTGATGTTGGATGGTCATTTCCTCATCTAATTATATGCCCACACAATAAAGTTACAGTACAGTTCCAGTTTAAAAAGTGAAACCTAATCTTTGAAATAGAAACTTAGTGTCTGAGATTTTTAAACCTAACTCATCAAATATGGAACATTAGAATATAATAGCATTCAAAAAAGTACCTTGCTTAAATTACTAAACAAAAAGGACCATATACACCCCAAAAAATCACTCAGGTAGAATATTACAATTTTCAACAAACTTCATTAAGTAATGACCTATTACAAATAGCCCAAGTACCTATTTCCAAATTAAAATTACAGAAATAAAACATTTCCCTGCAGTTTCAGACATAAATAGAAATTGTCATTTTTTTCAATATACTGACAAAGTTTAGAAATATCCCAAGAGTTTAAGAAATATTTAAGGATATTTTTCTATTTTTTTAAAGCTGTCAAACAAGCTAAAATTTAATTTCAAAGTTGATCATTTCTTTCAAAAGGGCTGAAAATTAGGAGTAGTACTAAACATTCCTTCAAATTTTTTCATGTCTTAACTACCACAGGGACTACAATTTTCTTCATAATTAAGATGATGGTTGTTAAGATATTATAGTTAGATACTCATTTCCTTTGTGTCTCCCTGAATTTCAGAAATGACTACGCAAACGACAACAACTGTTAAACCACACTGTGAACCAATTTAAAGGATCAAAACTGTGTGTTTATGAGTTCTTTTAAAAACTGTATTTTAAAAGAAGAGTGCTATGCCTTCACTATGTAAAAGTCTCTAGGAATTTTGTTGCTTGGGGGAAAAAATTCAAAGGAGTATCAAAATTGGGAAGACATTTCCAGAAATATCTATTTCTCAAAAATCAGGTTCGTACTTAAGATCAGCCGTTCCAAATCATTATTTATATGGCCTCCTGGCACAGCTCCATGGACTTTTACGGATCTCTACAGTGTTGCTGAACAGACTGACATATATTTTGTTTACTGACAGCAACTAAAAGCTCTATGGAGGATCATAAATAAAGAAGATCATGTTTAAAAATCACTAATATCATTTTAAAAGGTAGTGCAGGGTTGTGTTTTGGCCTCTGTTTAGCTGTGTTAGGCCTATGAATGACAGCTTCCCTGCTTGAAGCACACAGAAAGCACAGCCTTCCTCATTCACTGACAGGACTGTGGCCTTTTCACACGTTCCCTCCACAGCAGTGTTTGTCCCCAAACACTGGAACTCCACACAATGGCATTCCTACTTCAACACCCCACCATCAGCACCACCACATAACAAGAATGCTAATGAGATGGAACAGCCCTGTCGCTGAAAGTGTTAACTGCATTTCATAGGAAAGCATTTACATGACTTCAAAGATTACCAATTAAATAGATTCTGCTTAGCTCTGAGCAATTTCTAAAATGTTTCCACTTTTAAGGAACTAAATGTGATAAATGTAAGACTAAGTGACTTTATGCTGTCCTAAATATAATATCTCATTTTATGTACACGAATCAGTATATTTTTAAGACCATATTAATGTAGTGGGCTTAATTCAGTTGTATGCTTGTAATAGACAAGTTAAAGTTAAAAAGTGAATAGTGAGTAAGTTCATAAACATAAAACCGGTAGTTCTGACTCTTCTTTTAAAGCTCTGTTATCACAATTTATTTAAAAGAAATTTCCTTGGGGAATTCCAAAACATCAATTTAAAGTCTACAATCTTTGGACAGAATCCTAGTAAAACAATGTTGCTGTCTTTATATATGATCTCAGAAGTGGAATAAATGGAAATGATATCAAGAGGCCATATAATTCTATAATTTATAAGCTTAGGTTTGTTAAGGAAATAGGAATTATCATCCATCTCCATTTTACCAAACACAATCTTATATAAAACTAAACAGAAAAGGCTATCCCTAAGGTCAAATGAAGTAAATGCAGTTCAAATAAAGTTCATTAATGCTAAGAGGAATATTTGCTAAGAAATCTTATTCACAAAAAAGCTACTTCCAGGATTAACACTTAACCACTGATGACCCAATAATGGTACAACTTCAGTGACTTTTATGAACATTGCAGATAATTTTAAATTGTCATGATATAACAATACAAAAGAAAAGAGACTCAAGAATACATATAATTGGGCATACCTAAAAGAAATAGGAATTTGCATGGAAATGCATAATAGGCAAATTTCTTTTTTTTTTTCTTCAATTTTGTATTTTAAAATAAAACTTAACCAAGTATCATATTAAAACTGTTGAGTGAAAAACTTTAAGTTATTATAAGTGAGCAAAATAAAAAGGTTTAGTTAGAAATGGCAAAGAGCCTAGATTCCTAAAATATTCCTAAATTTGGCATAATGTTGAAAGTCATAATGTTGATGATATAGACAATCATATGCTCAGACATTCAGAGATGCTAAAAATGTTAATTTTCTTCACATTTACATTTAATATTTCTTTTAATAAGATGTATTTCTCATCAATTTTGAGTCATAAAGAAAATTTTTAAACCAAAGCAGTAATTCTTAAAGCATTTTCTTCTCACAATACAAGGAACTTTTCAGTCCAGTACAATTGTTTATATCTATTTAAACTTTTAAATGTTTAGAACAATGGAAGAAAAACCAAACATGCCACAACTACTTTCTGAGCTACTTATTATCTCTAACACCCTCACTTTAAATGAAACTTATGTTTCTTTTTTTTAGATTTGATTTAAATTGTTCAAATTTTTTTAGATTTGATTTAAACAATGCTTTTCTTGCATTGGAGAATCATCTCATGTTTTCTTAACATTAAATAATTTTAAACTGTCAAATTAGTAGAATCAAGCCATTTAATACCAAATAAATGACTGTAATTAAATTGGTCATAATGCATAGTATAATATCATTGTATCCTAAAAGTTAAATATTTCTGTTAAAATAACTTAATCTGAATACAAAAAGATATGTTTTACACCAGTTTTTATATATGATATTAGCTTAATAAAGAATATTAAGAATAAGTTTGGATTTTTATTTTTTCATATTTATTATTATAAATAGCCTTATCTATGATAATAATCCCATTTCTGGATACACTGACATAATTAACTTGGAAACTAACCACTTTTTGAGAATGAAAGTTTCTCACGGGGAGATGTTTCTTGCTAGTTCTGGATACCTTAGTTCAAGAATTTCTTCTAGTCAATACAAGTTGTTCTTTTCCTAACCAGACAGCAGGAGGTGCTGTGTGAACACTGAGACTGAATCCCATTCCCACCTCCCCTCCCCCTGCATACAGAGAATAATAGCATGATGCTTTCAAAATATTCATTTTTCAGCAGCCTGTGGTCTGAGATAATGAGCCCTGTTCTAAACTGGAAACTCCCAGTTAGAAATGTAAAACCTAGCCCTTATTTAATGTGGTAAAATGTATGCTTAACTTCTTAAGATCAAGTGCAAAGAGGATTCTAAAATTGTGGCAACTTCATTTTTATTTTATAAACAGCATCGATCATTCTGCTTTACAATATGAATTCTACTTTAAGATAAATCAAAATCCCTATAAGTAGTAACATAAATATCAAAGTTTTCACATACGTACCCCCTTCTCCCCCATCACATACAGACTCTCTCTCTCTCTCTCCCTCTCTTTCTCTTTCTCTTTCAGTCTCACAGTTATGGAATAGAAACTTACAAATAAAAGGACAAAATCTAGTTTAAACAAATTCAAATACATTAATTCTATTCTTATACTTTCAGATCTGGAAACATACAAGTTAAATAAGTATAAATGAAATAAGTTGCTCTTGACATGAAGTTAATTCACAATTTCATTTCCCAGAATATGATTGGTTATATTTTAGCCCATCTTCTACAATAGCAAGTCTAATTTCATGCTGGAGAAAAAAATAGAAGGGTGAACATTTAAAGCTTCAGATGCTTTAGGAGCTATTCATTTTCTTATTTAAAGTAACTGTCTATAGAATTTCCACGTAAGGAGCTGCCTTCGCTTTGCACAGTATGCAGCAAGAAAAGATGAGACGTATAACATCTCACAGCAAAAGATAGATACAATTAGCCCCATTATTGTTGGCTTTGAGATTACAGAAGAAGCATTTTGGCTCCCAAACGGGCACTGAGCTCACGAAATACATGTCACAGTTCTTTTATGACATGATGCCAATCGTTGCCTCTATACAACCAAGTACATTTTAAAACATACAATAAAGCAGTTTTTAAAGAGGGAGGACTCACCTGTTTATAATATTTTTTTGCAGACTTTAATCGTTGGTACAAGGCCAAAAGAACTCCTTGGATGTACATCTTAGCTCCTGAGGGGCTGAAACCTTCTCCCTTAGAGACCCAAACTGGTCCCCACAAAGGTGTGATGGAATTTTGCAGGCATTTTTCAAGCAGAGGAACTATACGAGAAAATAAGGGAAAATAAATTCTTTTGACCCAAACGAGATACACTGCCTGGAACACAGCCCCAGTACCAGAGCTAACTCTTAACATCTATTATTTATATGTGACCTGGGTTAAGTCATAAAGAGGCAATTCCTGCATTACTAGTGGCCACCATAAAGGATGTATTTATATTGAGACACCCCCCATGCAAGACTCATAAGCTTTGTAAGCACACCTGAATAGTTCTGAAGTGTGCCTAACTAGCTGTATAGAGTGTCATGGTGTGCACTGATTGCCTTATCTTCTCATTTATCACAGATGAGTTGGAACCAACCTTGCTGAAGTCTACTTGCATTGTCCTGATAAAATTGTATGATCCATGTTGTTTCTGTATATAGCTTCCCGTAGAGGGGTCTATATACCTAAAACATCACATCTGGGAATTATTCATAAAATATAATCCACACCTTTATAAGACATCCTATTCAAGTCTTTTCACTGCCATCACTTAAATAACCCATAAAACAGGGTGGCAAGGCTGTTTAAAAATAAGGGGGAGAATCTTAAGCAAGCATTTACCATACCTTTTTGTTTTTAAGCTTCTGGGGTATAAACTAGTCAAAGATTTAGGGATGCTATTCCAGTATGCATTTTGTAAACAGAAGATATTTACCTGTGGGCCTGTATTGCAACATCCATATGGACTTGACAGACATGTTTATACACTTTTTCACATGATTAGCTTATAAAGTCTTTCTAGTGTAAAATAGTCAAATAACATGGCAGCTAGCTAACAATTTTCAAGATTTAATTTCCCTCTGAAATGCCAGAAATAAAGAAATTTTTAAAATCATAAGGACACTTGGGCACCCAGAAAAATGAAAGGATGTCATTTTTTAAAAACTTTGTCTTTAAGTGTATACATGTGACACAACATAAACATACAAAATAACTATATGGCTTGGCGACCTTATTCTAATATATACTTCTACTGGAAAAGAAATTAGATAGATCACCAGCAAAGAAAATACATCCGTGTCATTGGTTATGTTATATGTTGCATATTTTATGCAGAGAGACCTAGCGTAGCAATCTGGAAATTGAATTACAATTAGGTTCAGCTGAGCTGCTGGGCGGCTGAGTTATGCAAATGGACTTTGCTACTGGTATTCTGCTGATTTTTGTTCTTAGTAAAAAAGTTATGCGTTTTATGGCACTAAGTTCTACAACCCTCTACCAAAGCACAATTTAAATTCTTTCTAACGTATTCATCACTAAGGAAAACATTGGAAATAGAGTTTAAGATTTTCTAAGACTACTGTAAATAAAGTTAAAAGGAAATCATGACCCAGTGATTATTTAGACATCTTCAGATGTGTGCATGAAATTCACTCACCAGACTGAGAAACTAATTCCTAAAATTCACATATCGAAACTATTCTTACATTCCTGGAGCAATAGCTATTCTCTATAAGTTTTATCACAACAGATATCTCAAACATTTAAAAAATATTAGGTCACATACGGTACTAAAGAAATAAAAAGAGAAGTAAACTTATTTTTAGAATTATAACTCTTTAATATTTAAAAAATGTATAATGTAAATCAATTTTGCTTATAATGTTTCCTAAAGAAACCCAGTTTAAGAATCAACAGTGCTTTTAGCTAGCTACTACACTCATGTGTTACTATGCGTTGAATTTTAATTTGTAAACTTTTCATCAGTACACTCATTGAACTTAGTACAGTTTTTATACATGGAAAGGCATCACATAAACAGCTGTTAAATTGAAAAAAAATTAACTAAATTGAGAAGTAATAAACTTGAATGATTTACATCCAAGATTTAATCTTGAATTTAAACCTAAGGACATTTTATCAGATTCTCTAGTCTTACAGCTTTATTCATCTATGCTTGTCACAAAGTAACTTTCAAATTCTTTATGCCAGACCAAAGGATTCCAGAAAAGAATTTCATAGATTTTTCTAACACAAAACTCTACTCTTTTTTAGGGTTTGTACCTTCCTTAAGAATTTAAGAAAAAATACAGCTTAGGAAAAAAAATACAAATTATACAAAACACAAGCAGTGTCAGAGTTGATATAGGATGGAAAACAGCTCCCATGCTCCACATGATTTATGTAATTAGGAATACTATGGAAACCAGAAACAGCAAAGCAAAGAAAGCAGTATTCACAAGCAGGTTTTATAAGGGACTTCAGAATCTGCTCTGAACTTGTTGAATAATCTGTTCAGTATTCCAGAATCTCCCTGCTGGAAGCAGGGTCCTCATTATAACCACAGAGCACTAATAAAGGTTAGCCTCTGAACTAGGGATTAGAAGCCTCTTTCTTTTTGGAAGCTGCAAACTAGTAACTTTGATGATCTTCTTGAAAAGGAAGACAAAGCACACTCCAAGAACAAACAATGTTTCCACTAACTAGGAAGGTACAGAAAACATAAGAAAATGATACGCCTAAGCACTTAGAAAGGAAGTATAAATAAGCTTAATATATTTGAAAAATAAAACTTATTAATCAGTTCAAATTAAAGAACTCTCCCTAAAAAAGACTTGGCCTAAGATGATAGTTTTGAAATATAATAGAATAATTGATTTTTTAAAAAAGAGAAGTCAGTTGACTTTTCAACCTCACCCATAAATTTTAACATGAGTGAGAATTATTTTTTAAGCATTTTAGTGGATGTTCATAATATTCTATACTAAAAACTCATAAGTGTTCTTAACCAATGGTTTTATCTCTTTTATGTAGAGTTCTCCTTTTTCTGTTTCTGAAGCAAAACTTCATTCTGTTAAAGAAGACTACTGCGTATAGATGTGCAAGAAATAAGGGCAATGATTTAGCAAGGACAATAGACACTTTTCAACATTGGAAAGAGCATAATCCTACATGTTGCTATGAGCTAGCAAAGCCCATTATAGACACTCAATGAAAAAATTATGTCTTTTCCAGGGAATGAACCCTGGGATATTATTTTGTGTGTAAACCATGAGCTTCTCTTTCAAACTGCTACTCAGAAATATAGCCTCATTCAAGAAGGTTAGCTGGCTCCCATTATCTTATGTTTCTTTAATTTTTGTGTGCATAGCTACACATAGCATTTCTTCTGTGTTTGAGGCCTTTATTACAGGTGTTCTACCCACTGGCTCTTATTTACAGAATTTTGCTTTCCTGTAATTTCAATATTTCCTTTAAACAAGTCCTCAACATTTTTATTAGATAACTGATTTGGAAATTAATCATTCCTTAAATCTATCAATATGCATAGATCAGTCCAATGTGACCATTCCACGGGGATCACTCCCATCGCTGGAAAGGTGAAGTTATATGGATGATAGCTTTTTATCCATTTTGTTTATTCTCAAGTCATGACTATAGGGCAAACTGAAATTAATCCAATGGTTTCAGTGGGTTTGGAGTTAAGACTGAGGATGTTGGGTAAATAGATCATGTGGCCAAAAGGAGTAACTTTACTGGACATAGCTAGTACTGAGCATTATGGGTAAATAGATCATATGATTAAAAGTAGTAGCTATATTAACTTCATAACTATCAACTGATACTTCTCTCACTTATGCTGTTCTATTTCCCTTGCATGTCTTCCCCCTTTCTTTCCACCTGTTAATATATTCTTGTCCTTCAAGGCTCATATCAATTGTCACTTCCAAAATATCCCAAGTTGTTTAGGCAGAATTAATTGTTCCATCCTCTATGTTTCCCAGAGTATTGTTTATAATTTTATTTTTCTCTTATTGATTTGTATTAATCCTTATCTTCTCCACTCCCACTTCCATCCTTCAGTAAATCACAAAACCTTTGGGGTTAGAGGGCATGGTGTTTTTTAGTTTGGTAAAAGCAGCGCCCAATAAATGTCTACTGGATAAATAAACAGTACTTCTGGATATACTGTGCGCAGTCTTTTAGGTAAGTTTTAAGACCATGAGTACTACTATACACAATCGCTTAGAATCTGTAACTTTCTGTGACCAAATGAAAATTTGATCAAAATTTGATAAATGCCAGAATTTTGAAGCACATTTAGGTTATGTACAATAGTTTTGTTTTAATTTTCCTTATAAAATTATCTTGAACACTAAAGAAGAAAATAAATATAAAAGGAAAATAATACGATTTGGCAATGAAGCATTAACTAGCCAGGAGAAGACCAGAGCTGGCTATTTTAAAAGTCTTGGAAAATTCTTATGTGCTTTATCCTAAATCATGCTACTGTGGTAAAAGGCACACAATAAAACTTAAATAACAGAGCAGTAATATTAGATTAAGGTCAAAATAGCTATTTTAAATAATAAAGGTAATTCCTTCTAAGAACTCCAAACACAATGAGTTCAAAAGCTAATCATAAGACAAACTGTTCAGTCTTCAAGAGGACCTTATACTAAAACCACTTCATCACTGATAAGAAGCTTGGAACTTATTTGGACTCGTGATGGGTGCAGCACAAGAAATTTTGACAAGGAGCCAAAAGTTCCTCTAAAGAGAAACCTAATAGAACTTACCAAGAAGATATAGACTGGAATGTCCTGTCAAGTTCTATACCTAGTGAATGTATATCTCTCTCCAAAAGCAACACCTGACATTTAAAGAGACACTCGGCACGCTGCATTTGAATCTACTGTGGAAAGCTAAAAATAGGATTTTTTAATCAATATATTTTTCAAGCACTGGAAATTATCAAAAGCTTTAATAACCTGCTTCCAATTAAAAATTAAAATTCATGCCAATTAAGTATCCAGAATCATAATTTATGTAATACTGTAATTTTCACATTTCAGTCAGAGTACATGAGACTACGAAAAAAAGGCACTGCCCAGAGCATAATTACCTATACAGAAACTTCTATATGCTCTTTGGCAGAAAATTTCAGGTCGCAAGTCTCAAAAATACTCAGCTATTGTTAGCAGGACATCATGTGGAAAGTTCCCACTGATTCAATTGAAATTTTTTTTTTTAATGAAGTTGATCTAAAAAATCTTTTCTGTATGATACAAGGTGAGTTCTTAAAAGATACTTAGAATTGATGGCTTCCCATCCAGGAAGTAGGCCTGGAGGGAGTTTGAGCTAGTGCCAAGGTGTGTATATATGTTTTACTGTTCCTTATCCAGCTTTAGGTAGTAGATGGAAAGCTCCCAGTCCGGGAGCAACCAGCAGACACCACTCAAAAGCATGGTCTACTGGGAAGATTGAATGATGGAGAGCATACTGTTCCCTATGTTGCTTGATTTATATCAGTATATTTTTATTCAAACAAAGCTAAACTAACAGCTGCTGTGTACTTTTGTTTACATGCTATATGTCAAATCCTATTGTCCCTAAGGTACTTATGAGAAAAGATTTAGCAGTCGTTTTCTTAAATACTGATGCCTACCCAAATTTGGATTTTTCCTCCACTGAACAAAATGACAAGCACATGATTGCTATAGTTAGAGCAGTCTTTCACAGCTGCTTTAGTTTTTCAGTGATCCTATTAAACTGACGGCATATTGCCTGTGGGGTCTACAGTGTTTGAATACTGTTGTAAGCGACACTGATTTGTATGATAGGATCAAGCAGAAAAGGGATGCACTGGGGGGAAGAATTTCATAGGTCATACTGTTTTTACCTGGGTAAAATTTAATTCAGACATTGTGACCTTTACAGAACACCTGTTTATTTTAATTGCTAATATGTGGGTGAAGGTTGACATTGGGGCTTGGAAGTATGAAATCTTAGGAAGTCTCCTCCGTTTTGAAAATGCAGCCTGAGTCATGTCTTTTCTTAAACTGAACGAAGTAGCTGTGCATTAAATATTCTGGCACATCTTCTGCTTGAGCAAGTGGACCAAAATGGTGTGAATTGTTAATGCCTTGCTGCTTTGGTTCACGGCTTGTGATTGATCATTTGTAACTATATCTACTCCTTGTTCCATGAAATCAAGTATGGAGTAATGGGTTCATCAGATTTTGGGGTTAAATTGAGAGTGAAGAGGTACTGTGTGTGGAAATAAGAGTTGCCATGTTCAGGGCTGGCCTTGTAACAGCATGGAATCTAAAGGCGATATTCAAAACCACTTCACTCATCATACGCTTACTGATTCTGAATAGGGCCCATTTGCAGGGGACATTTGGTAGTTTTCCAATACGCTTTATGCCTCTTTCTACTTCCACCACCATGCACATCTTTTTTTCATACACCCCCAGTAGCACATTGGTAGAACAGGTCAGCATACACAATTCATTTATTTAAATAACTTGATTTATACAAGCAGAAGTAAGCTGGGATTCTATTGTCTGAGTCTTGCTTTTTCCCTCAAGAAAAATAATAGTGTATGTGTCTTTGAAAATACAAGTATTTTGTGGACTCAATTTCTTGGGCATCTAAAATATTTGATATTTAGTAATAATGTAAAATAACTTAATTGAACTGATATGTGTACAACTTTAAGGTTATGTAAAGAAATGTTGAGAATTAACTATAATCTATCTAATCTATTTTCATGTGGTTATGGTTTATACCAATACATAATAATTGAATATATGACCTGCTTTTGTAAACTTTAAAGCTCTGCACAAAAATTTAAAATATTATCTTAGAATTAGTTTGGGGAAGTACAATGCATGGAACTTAATAAATAAAATCAACAAAAATTAGAAGTAAAGACCTCTGGAAATGTCATTATACAATAGCTTGCTGTTAATAACTGACACTTTTTAGACATTATTATTTTTAATTTTTATTACTATTCAGAAAAGCTTAATCCAAATGGTGTTAACTGAGGCACCAATTAACTTTTGACCCAGTAGGAAAAGATGCAATAAAAAAATAGTAAACTAGGACAACACCAAATACATGAAGCACTTACATACATAAGTAACATTCAAAAGCAAGCTAATTGTAAAATGTCTCAAAATTCTACTATTACATTATAAAGTCACAACTAATATAAATCTAAAAAATGTAGCTGGATCCTTTATCTTTTTTCTTTTTTTTTTTCAGTCTCAAAAGAAGGAATAGTAATAATAATACCTGGCATATACATACCTAATTCAGAGAGAACTAGGCGTCAGATAATGTGGGTAAAGCTGTTTTAGTCTCCTTGGCTGTAAATCCTAGGTCAACGTATTACTTACATTTAAATATTTTACTTAGGATGTAAAATATATATATGTCATGAAAATTTTATATTTTAAATGTGATAAAAGATTGAAAAGTCTTAATAGTTACAGTAATTACAATGGAAGTTTCCCTTTTGACATTTCTCCATGTTTGTTTCACAAAAGTTGAATCTTCTATAAAAAGCACTTTGTATATTTTTGCCTGTTATTCCACCTCTCTTCTAAAAACGCTAAGGAGGAAGAAAACCAACCTCTGCTAAGTCATGTCTTTTTACATGGAGAGTTTTGTAAACAATTGTTTTATAACAGGTAGTAACAATTAGGCTGTTTTCATTGGCAGTTATACTTGTTACAATGTTTTTTATAATGAACTTCTAGGATCTTGGAAAATCATTAGGGTTAGAGAAAGATTTTTGGTGTTAAAAGTTCAAAGACTCAGAAATAAGAGATATAAAAAGTAGAAGCTAAAAAGATAAACTCAAGGAGAAGAGGGAAAAAGCAAGGACTTGGTTAAAAAATTACATAAATACTGAAGCAAGTTTAGCCCAAAAAAACCTAGGGGTGATGATCATATATTCATGAATGTAAAAGAGAGTCTATGTTTTAAAGACTTCAAAAGGGATTTTTTGCCATATAAAGAGTCTATGAGCAGATTAGACTGCTTTGTGAATGTTCATATCACACAATTGTGCATTCACATACTTAATAAAAGATGACAGTGATCCAATTATAATGGGAGTTCTCCAACTGCCACTAAAAAAACTTTTTAAAATCAAGCCTTAACAAAATTCTTAATATTCTCTATGGATCAATCGTAGAAATATAAATCAGTGATTAGTTAGCAGGGTTTCTTTCTTTTGTTTTTTGTTTTTGTCCACGCCACCCAGACCACAGCAGTGAAAGCCCAGAATCCTAACCACTAGGCCACCAGGGAACTTCCAGCACTTTTTGTTTTTGTCCAAGCAATGAGAGTAGCTAGTGCTCAAGTTCAATGTCTGGAAGTCACTAGAGGACACTGAGGGCCATGTCTAAGGTACCCTGGAACCAAAGCAAAGTCACAGAGAGCATAGTCCCAAGGAAGGTTTGAAGACTTTTCCTGAGTGGCATCTTTCCTACACAATAGGGCTCTTAACTGGCTGCCTTTGTATATTTCAATCTAGAGAAATTTCAGGACTGATTAATAACCACCAGCATTTGGCATCCTTCTTCAGCAAGAGACCTAAATTTTTACATTTCATAAAATTTGAGAAGTAAAGGTAAATGGTAAAGGGATTCAAGGATTGAAGCGAGGCAAATGTACTTAATTTTAAAGAAGATACTGTTTCCATAAGTTTGATCTTTATTCCCTGAAAAGTTCTAGGGCAGATTACAAAATGGTTTGTTAACACTTAGAAAAATAAACAATAATCATTAGGACCCAAATTGGGGTAATTCGCATACTAAGCAAATATTTAATGTGCAGAGAGGGAGACCCATGGGGAAATTCCCTTCATGGAGCTTGACCTCTCTAACAGCAACATATAACCATTATTTCTTCCAGTGGAAAGCAGATCTCAATAGACTGTGGCTACCATCTATTGTCTTTAAGCAACGTACTGCTAAGTCTTATGTCCCTTCCCAGATAAATGGGCATATCTGCAACAAGGCAGGAGAACGTAGAAGGTCTGCAAACCTCCTGGTTAAGTCCTCTATTTAGAATCATGACTGCTTTCTTTTGATGCTTCTCTTTAAAAATGATAGAGAAATATGTCACTCACTATCCAAAACAAGACAAAAGAAAGTTATAAGTGGATGCTGCCCTGGCTTACAATTTCTTTCCTGGAGAAAGTAATATAAGGAATCAGAATGAACACACACACATATAGCTGTCCCTGTATGGGACTTGACTGTAGGCTGCAGGCTACATACCCTTCTGAGTTACGCACTTTTAACTAAGAAAGCAATGCCATTTACAGGGCCCAGACCATCTGTACCATTGCACAATTCCACATTCAGCAGAGCAGGAGCAGTACTAGCAACACAAGGGTAGTACTAGGCATTTTAGGGCATAAAGGGAGAGGGAAGCATTTTGACTAGACTCTCTCAAAGTCCTGAAATTTCCATTTACATCTAAAGGAATCTAAGTACAATGCTTCACCAAGAAGGGCATCATCCCTAATTTTTATAATATTTTATAATACACCCTCTATATTATTTAGACCTGGGTTAAACATGGGCCATGTAGTGGAATTTTCAGTTTTATATTTGTGCTCTTACTGAAGGGACTGTACATGGAGAATAGGGAGGTTGGCCTGAAGTTTTTAATAAGCAAGAACTGTGTAGAATTTTGAGCTTGATGGGTTACAGCAATTAAATGCAGCTGGGATTATTTTCCGCTAACCTTGGCCTTCAGAAAATGCTAGCCCAGGGCAAGGGTGGGGTTACTGTGCAGGCTGCAGCTACTGGCACAGTGAACGTCACCTGATACTGCAGGCAAGCCTGAGATTGGGATTAGATCAGTTTAGGCATTGGAAGGGAGAACAACAGTTGCTGTTTTTCTGTGTTTTGCAACTAAATCTGCAGGTCAGGACTTTAAAGTTTAGTGGCAGCTGGGTTCTATGCATGCTACAGTGAGGTTCTATCATTAAATTGATAGTACCATGCCTAGGTAGGAAGCATTAGGTCCCATGTCTCAAATTCTATTCTCCACTATGTTATTTTAAACTACACTCTGGGCCAAAAAGGAACTGTGGATGAGCTAACGTTAGATTTGTGTGGCTTGGCCACAAGCTTTTAAAGTAAACTCCACCAATTCAGGTTGACTCTAAGTTTATTTATCACATAAATGTTGACCATGGTTCTAATTGTCAGAAACCCAAACTATGGCTTCACCTATAGAAAAGTAGTAGATTTGTTATAAAAAGAATGTTTTGTCTTCTTCAGTTAAGTAGTGAAACAACTCAAAGAAAGTATTACAAATCTAGGAATCAGATTTGTTAAAGGAATCAAGAAGAAAGTAAAGTGGTTTTAAAATATGCTTCAATCTTACAATCAGAACAAAGCAGTGTGTGCATGAAAACAAATAAGATGGCTTATTTAGCTCAAGGAGGAAAGAGATTTCCTTAGAATAAATGTAAACGTCTGATCTGAGAACACACATTCGACAGATATGAAAAACAAAAACTAAGATCGTGAAGGCCAGGTATGAGGGTACAGGAGGTACATCCAAGTCTAACTACTCTTAAAGAGGTTATTATAAAAGGGGGGTATATTTTAATTGTTGCAAAATCAGAAATAAGAAATGGGACCCCAGTGAAACCTAACAGAGAAGTCTCATAGGTAAGATCTCAGAGAGCAAATCTTCTCTGGAGAGCAATTCCCCAGAGAAGGCAGAATCCTGAATATTGTGAAGCGGTGGCATTTAGGTTACAGATAAATTAATAGCAAGAGAAATCGGAGAATCTCTTATGAGGATGGAACAGTTATACCAAGAGTGCACATAAAATCTGAACAAACTGGAGAGGGGAATACTAAGAAGATTAATATAAAGTACCCCCCAAAAAAAGTATTTGGTGAACTCCAAAAATTTATGGGCCTAAGATTAAGATTAAGAAAAGGTAAAGGCAAGATGAATTACATTATAGGAGATCCAGGCAGAACAAGAACAAATCAAGGAGTCCAGATCTAAATTAGATGTTGGACTGTAGGAAAATACATTCTGAGTAGGATTATTTTAACTCAGGGAGGTAAAAATGGATAAGACTGGTTTGAACAAAGGATGCTATTGACAAACTTGGAACTTATTGACTTCATATCTCTCACTATGAGAGACCCTGCAAGGAAAAAAATAGCTAGAGAAATATGGTAGAAAAACACAAGTATGGACCAGAAAGCAAAGGGAAGGTAAAAGAAAAGAAAAACCTCAACTGCTGCAAACTATGCAGCCCCAAGTCTGTTACAGGAGGGAATTTTTCTGAAAGGAACAGGAGTTCAGTAGAGGCAAACCCTGGAGGCAAATCCTAAATACCGAAGAAAAGATGACAGAAACATTAACTCAAGACCAGAAGCATTCAAAAACTGAGGAAAGACCATGTCTTCAAGAGGAAATGGCAGTAGTGTTGGCCCTCACTGGGTACCTAAGAAAATGAGCCTCAGAAACATAAACAGCTCCTTCAATTCAGAGATCCACTGAAAGTTATTCTCCAGTTGGAACTGATGTGGAGATGAGGGGGAAGCTGTGCCCATCAAGCAGGTTTCTTAGGCCAGAGGTCAGTACAGCAGTCACCGGGACCCAGGATTGAAATTAATGCTCCCAAGGCAAGGTGGACACTATGCCACTAGATAGGGCCAGTGTTTGGTTCAGCACGGGGTCCGGAAACACAGGACTCAGAGGGAAAGAAACATTAAGATGTTTGGAACACCTTACAAAGGCAAATAATGGTAGAGTTATTTTCGTAAGTCAAACGAGTCTTTATGACTGGGGCTACCACCAATGTAAATTTCTAAATGTTGCAAGAGTGCAACACTCTCAGTACCCTCTGAAAATAATAATAACAGCAATAATGGTGATAATGTTATATAACACTTACCAAATGTCCGGCACTTGTTCTAAGGACTTTACACAGACTTCACTTAATCTTTACAACAATCTATTAACGTAAGTATTATAATCCCTATTTTACAGATTAGGAAACTCACTCTCAGAGAAATGAATAACCTGTCCAAGGTCATACAATAAATGGCATAAATGGAATTTGAGCTCTGGCTCCAAAATCAAAGCACTTAACCAGCACTTTATGAAGCCTCTTTGAGAGAGGAGACAGTGTATATTGGTCAATTTTTCCTGTAAGATATTATAAATACATAATGCTATAATTAATGCCTTGATGGGAGATTGCTTCCCACTGAGTTATGTCACAGGTCATAGACTCTGCTCAACAGTATAAACTGTCTGGCATCTTGGAAAGTCTGACATGAAGAATGCTTTCTCTTCTTTGCCTTCCTTCACTTAGTCTCTGCTATGGTCTTTGGCAACAAGCACATGGGACTGGATCATGCCAAATAGGAAACATCATTTTGCTTGGAATGGCCACATGAGAAACTGGGGATTGGATTCTATTCTGAATGTGCTGGGTGTGGGGCTGATGTGATCATCTTTTGGTTCAGTAGGAAGTAAACATGAGAAAGTTGGTGTAGACCCAATTCAACTTCTGAGCCCTCAGGGATGACACCCACTGCAGGAGCCCAGACAGTAGCTGTTATAGGAATTCCAGCTCAGACCAGGCATCCAGAAGCCATCTGGCTGATACTGGAAAGAATAAAATAGGAAGGACTTCAATTTCTTTGAGTTTTAATTTGAGAAGTTTGAACTTTTATTGGATTTTAACTCACAAAGGTAAGATTATTTGATTATGAAATTCACTTTGTGGACTTAAAACTTTTGGATTTTAACTTCTTTGAAATTTTATTCTTCAAATTTGATTTCTTTACAAAAAATTGATAATGGGCAAGAGAACATGCAAATTCAGGGTATGTTATTAGAATTTTGTGATTGAAATATGTTAATCGTGTCAGTTGATCTCATTGTAGACTCTCTGAAGAACTTGTTTAAGAATATATAGCTATTTTGGACAGCTAATTTGAGGTAGGAAATGTAATAGAAAATGAATGTTTAGTGTTCCATAGCATGGCTTTGGATCCAATTTAATTAATGTGCTATTCTAACTCATTTCAGAATCTTCTAGGGTAAATTTCATACTACGTACCATGATCTAGAAGGTTCCACAAAGGAGCGGGGTTTGGTTATTGGAATAGCAGCATCATAAAGGTCCTAAGAGACTGAGTATCTCCTTCCACAAGAGGGAGAGTGCCTCCCCTGGTTCACCATAATGTAATAATTAAGCTAAAGAAGTTAAGATAACAAAAAGTTGGGGAATGTTTGGGGGAATAAGAGTGTTATTAAACAACTTCATCAAACTCTGATACTATCTACATGTGTTCTGCCACTACTATGTGCTTCTGTAACACTGGGTAGCTCATATATGATCAGTAAATAGGGGAATGATGTCAGTAAGATATAGAAGTTCAGTCGGTGAATATGTGCTTTTTCCTAGGCAAATGAGGCCAACAGAGTAGGAGTAGAATTCTATTCTTTAGCAGGGAAGATAAAAGACGTTAGCTTGGCTGCTGCACCGAGGCTCCCTCCCCAAAAAGGTGCACTCTATGCCTTGCATTACTCTTTGTGGGAGTTTTGCTTCCTCCTGTGCCTTCTTTAAAGAAGCCCCACTGGCTCAAACCTCTAGCTGGCTTTCATCTGCTTTATCTCACATTCTATTGTTTTAGTGCAGCTTTAATATCTTCTGAAGCAGCACTCTGAGATGCCTACCTGGGCTATTTATATTATCTCCTAAGTTAATAATTATTATTTTAGTTAGTATTCTTGTTTTAAAAGTGCATAGACTTTGGTCTTCCTCAAACCTATTTTTCTCACAGCACTGTTATTTTTGAGGGTGTAATTTTGCAGAATGCATTTTTCACCCTTATTTTATGCTCTAGCAGAAATGCTACACCAGCATGTTGACCATATATAGGAATATGGCATCTTTACACGGTGGGTAGTTCTCTTATACTCTCAAAAGAATAGATCAACATAGGAGCCACAACTAAAGAACTTTTCCACATGTAACAATATAAATTTCTTTGTTAAAATCTTCTATGGTTTAGAAATTTTAAAACACAAGTGATTTGTAAATCCCATGTGTTTTTAAAGGTTTTACTAGACTTGATAAAGTAAAAAAAGTGGTTTAATGTCATGTCAAATGTACTCATTTCTCACAGCACAGGAGGAAAAATTGAAAGTATATCTAATCCCAAAACAGATAGGAGAAAATCTTTTATTTTGTACATCTGTTACTTTTAGTTCTTGGTACAATTACGCTTCTAATTTGTGCTTAAAAATAATAGATAATTGCTATGATCTTAATATTAAACATTATTAAATGACTTTTTCTGATCTGATACAGAGGAAGTAATCAAAAAGAAGTCATATATCAAATCAGAATGTTAGCATTTATTTAAAGTAAAAGATAACTTTCATATAATACTTGACCTTTCCCAAGTTAAAGTTCAGAAGACTATCAGACATAAAAGTTTAGGGATCTCAGTCACTTGATGCACAAAATTATACTAACAAACAAAGAAAAAAGAAATGCAGAAACCTAATGTTAAGTGACTAGGGTGCTGCACACTGGAAGTTCCTCCAACAGGATTAGCTTCTTTAAGTATTTTAAGTCCAGTGAGCTTGTTATGCTTCCCCATGTTAGTAGTTGCATAGGCTAATTTCAGCTGGCATAAGCTTCTATAAGTATGCAAAAACACAGGGCAAGGCATGCATTAAAATGTGATAATAGGACACTTCTGGGAAACGTGAAGCATGAGGCATGAATCTGAATGCCTCTGGCATCCATGAAGTCTCACACCTCAGAGTCAGAACTTTTCTGTTTTGATAACTAATTCTATTATACCACATTTGGGAAGGGAAAAAAAATCAACTCTCTAAATTTAATCTTTCATCTTAACGAGGGTTCCTTAGAGTTTCAACTCTAGCAATTTAGTCAAATATAATTTTTTAATTCCAGGTGAGATGGAAATCACTCAAAGCTAGACAGGGTCTTAAGAAAATGCATTATTTATTTATTTTATTAATGCAAGTTTAAGACCGATTATATAATATTGTTTATCATACAGAAAATTTAAGCCTATGTGATGGGGAGGGGACAAAAATGTAAGAAGGAAGAAATCAACTTAATAATGTTACTCTCCCCACTCCCCCAGAAAAGACCATGAGGAAGAATTCTCTGTGTTACTTATGTCTTAGAGGTAAATAACTAATGCTTCTAGATAATGGGTAAGTGTCTACAAGTGCTTTAAAATCTTCAGATGAAAACTCCTAATAAAATGAAAAATAATGCTCATATCTAATACAAACATTAAAAATAAAGAAAAATAGATTTGGTTTCTAAATATACACACATATATATGATACTTAGTAAAAAAATTTTAAGAGTTATAAACAGTAAGTATCAAAATATCAGTGGTCACTCAATAGTATTAATTAAGGATGATAAAGCCAGGAAAGTTTGCTTTTATACAATACAAGCAAGAATACTGGAAACAAGTGGGAGTATCCAGTAGAGCTATATCCCAAAATCACTTACAGTTGTCTATATCTAGCCTTGCAGTTAAGTATGCTACTTAAGATTTTGGCCCTCTTCAGGTATATGAAGTTAAGGTTTAAATGAAGTGATAGGACCATACAGTAGCACATTTAATAGTGTTAATTGTGGCACTATTAAGTAATATTAATTACTACTAAAGAAATAAAAAGTAAATTTTTAAATAGTAAAAAGTAAAGTAATAGTAGTAACTACTACTGACAGTAATTTAATGATGTGAAATCATGTATTTTTGCTTTCAAAGACTGGCAAATCAGTGCCTTTAGAAATATAGAGGGAGGTCTCTTATTTTGACAAAGACATACAATAAAATTGTTTTAAAGCACATTTCATGACTTTTGAAAAACCTCTAGAAGTTAACCAAAACATTAAAAAAACTCTGAGCATAAAGTAGCACAATTTCTTGTCTTTCTCTTTTGAAAGCTGTATACCATAGAAATTGTTAAATATGAAAATATATCAATTACTTTTGTTTATTAAGTTATGGCTTGCTAAGGTTAAAATACCCATTATTTTAAAAAAAAATCTAAGCTTGTGCTGTGCTTAGATGACTGTTCATGACCCCCCAAAATTCATATGTTGAAATCTAATCCCTAAAGGGATAGTATTTGGAAGGGATTAGGTCAAGAGGGTGGAGCCCTCATGAATGGAATTAGTGTCCTTATATAAAAGACCTCAGAGAGTGCCCTTGTTCCTTCCACTATCTAAGGACACAGTGAGAGGACAGCCATCTATCAATCAAAAAAGGTTGGGGCCCTTTTCTGACAAAGAATCTACCAGCGCCTTGATCTTGTACTTCTCAGCCTCCATAACTGTGAGAAATAAATGCTTAATGTTTAAGCCACTTGATCTATGGTATTTTTGTTATAGTAGCCCAAATGGACTAAAACATGATGAAATAAAAGATTCCCCAAACCTTAATACTGTTTCATGATTTCCCTTCATACAAGAATGACATGTTATAATTAAACTGGTTTTTATATCTTTTCCTTTTAAATGTATAAAGTAAAACAAAATTATGTAAATGCCTTTTGAAATAGTATCACAGTTTACAAAATCTTTGCCACTTACCTTTTGAAATATCTTTAATTTTCCTGCCATATAAATCATAAAGATATCTGGCTGATGAATTTAGGTTCATTCTCATTGTGCAAATATCTAAAACCTACACAGAAAAAAAATACCTTATAAATAATTTATCACAGTTAGCTCTAACGAAATTGAATACACATTTAAAGTCCTTTCTCTACTATATGGGTATTTAAAATTATATTATAAAATAAAATTTGATGATTTATCAAATGTTTCTAATATATGAAATGGAAAAAGGCAGTTAAAATGGTTAGATTCCAAATGTACTTTGAGCACACACACAAATATTAATAAAAAGAGAAAGGAGATATAAGGAATATTAAAAAGTAGTTATACATTATTTAATAAATGGTAGAACTCTGGGAGATTTTTATATTTTTCCTGCTATTTTCTATATTTTTCATTTATTTTACAATGGGGAGGATATTATGTTTTAGATTAGGTTTTAAGGTACTTTCCTTAGCTTTTAAAGTCTTTCCAAGTGTCTGAAAATAAATTATAAATATCACAGTCTGATCACAGTCTGATCACAGTTCACCTTGATAACTTATGTTCTTTGGGTGCTAAAAAATGGAATTAATAAACCACATTTCAAGGTTTTCCATGAGCCTGAGTTTGAAGAGCTTCACTTTTAATGGTTTCTAATATGCTAAAGCCCTTCTCTTAATATTTTAATTTCTCAACCTGTTCTTTTTTAAAATTAATTTGATTGGAGTATAGTTGCTTTACAATGTTGTATTGGTTTCTTGCTATACAGCAAAGTGAATCATTCATAAACACATGCATATTCACTCTTTTTTGGATTTTCTTCCCATTTAGGTCACCACAGAGCACTAAGCAGAGTTCCCTGTGCTATACAGTAGGTTCTCATTAATTACCTATTTTATACACAGTAGTATATATATGTCAGTCCCAACCTCCCAATTCATCCCACTCCTCCCTTCCCCGCTTGGTAACCATAAGTTTGTTCTCTACATCTGTGACTCTATTTCTGCTTTTCAAATAAGTTCACGTCTACCATTTTTCTAGATTCCACATATAAGAGATATTATATATTTGTTTTTCTCTTTCTGACTTCATTCTGTATAACAGTCTCTAGGTCCATCTCTGCAAATGGCACTATTTCATTCTCAACCTGTTCTTGATATAGCCCTTATAAGGGTGTAACAATCATCTTTCCAACATCAGGGAAGACTTAAACATGCATCGGTTGGAGAGAAAGTTCTATTCAGAAGATGAGAAAAATTAAAGTAACAGAAGGAAGTTGGGAAGTATCAGGAACCTGAGGGCAGGCTTTTATCAGGCTTTTGGAAGTGATTCCCAAAACATGAAACTTGCCACGTTCATTTAAAAGTCCATAATATATTCCAAATCCAAACTGAAAGTACTTTGTCTTCCATTCTTACTGTTCATAGCTGTAATATATTGCTTTTACATAACCAAGAACTGCTGAAGGACAATGTTCATTACATGATTATATAGTTTTAAAATTTTTCTGATTACTGATATCACCCTGCCTCCATTTCTGCTCACTTTTATCCCTATTTTAAAACTAGAGCCTGTAATCCTAGCTCTAGCCCAATCAACCCATTTCTTTATGACAACAGACATATTTAAACAGCTTCGTGTATATGTAGAGACAAAATTGTACTTTTCTTTCAGTCTGGAGAACAACTTTCAAACGTTGTGACTCAGTTGGTTTATCATCCTAATTGCTGTATCAAGTGATGTGCTGCATTTAAAAGGCAAATATTTAACTGATTAATTTAATCTGACAAATTGACCTTTACTGGATTATATCAGAGGTTCTCAGCCTTTATTCCACCCTTGAACATGACCAATAATTTTCCCACATGCCACATACTCCCAAGGGCATTTACAGGATTGTGTGTTTCTTGTACTCTAGCTGCAATCCAGAGCTTTGGGCAATTTTCAGGAAGTATGTATTGCTGCTGTTTTTCTCAAAACCAAGAAGACTATTCGTGATTAAAGATAAAGTTATAGGAGGGCTTCCCTGGTGGCCCAGTGGTTGCGGGTCCGCCTGCCGATGCAGGGGGCACGGGTTCGTGCCCCGGTCCGGGAGGATCCCGCATGCCGCGGAGCGGCTGGGCCCGTGAGCCATGGCCGCTGGGCCTGCGCGTCCGCAGCCTATGCTCCGTGGCTGGAGAGGCCACAGAGGTGAGAGGCCCGTGTACCGCAAAAAAAAAAAAAAAAAAGATAAAGTTATAGGAATAATCTTGAACCCTCTAATTTAGGAGGGAAATATTCACAGTAGCTTTAACTAGCTTTACCTAGTTAAAAAACAAGGTACTTGCAATGTACTTCATAAGTGACGGTAAGCACTGTCGTGGAGCAAATCCACTGACCTCCAATCTGCCTACTTTAAGTGTGTCAGTGAAGGAGGACCAATGTCATGTGTCCTCATAAGTCAGACACAGTGCTCCCTAACTTAGAATGGCCCTCTGATATCACTGTTCCTACCTCTCTCTAGCCAACTTGTCCATGGCTGGGACTGGTCCTTGCTACCCAAACAAATAAGGTAATAACTCTGGCAACTCTCTAAACCTTATTCTTCCTGCCTTCCCTCCTAACCTCTTGGGTTAATTTCTTTAATGACTACTACACACAAGTTAACCTAGGTCTCCCATCTAATGGACTCAAACTTTTATTAAAGATGCTCAGAAAACAATATTCGAAATATAAGAGAGGAGGTATCAGGAGAAGAAACTGCAGTTTGGTCTGTGACTTGAGACGGAAAGGATAGTGGAACATACAGACCGACACTGGCAGGGGATCTACACATTTTTTAGTAATTAACACAGTCTCTGACTAGAAAAATTCTTCTATTCATCACTTTCTTCCATGTGACTCTGTGCCCAAAGATTATCTTTTACCATCACCAATGATAAAAATACTCAAAGGAGTTAACTCAGTATGCATTCTTCCTTAGCCAGTCACCTCTGAATACTACTAAGAATCTACAGTTGGTCCCATAGACCCTAAAGAGATGCAACCCCCTCCTCAGCATCACCGCATTCTTCATCTTTCCATTTTTTATGTTTAGCTCTCAATTTCTTAAGATTACAAATCTATTATTTAAAAGTGCAACGAATCCCTTTAGTACAAATTCTATCCCCTAGTTATTAGAGTTTGAAGCTTCAAATACCTAAATATCCTCCAAAGTTATAATTTACCAGTTAAACTAAGTAAAATATGAACTATTTAAAGATAATCCCATTTACTTCAATGAAAATTTCTATGATTTTTAAAATTATCTCAAATATTGCTGGCTTTGAGTCTTAAAAGAATTAGCCAAGTAAAATCACACGGCTTTTCAACTCAAAGATTCTTCTTTTCATTGCTAAAACATCAGTAAAAATGTTTGTGCAAGCCAAGTTTTAAGAGTTAAATGAGTTTAAAAACTGGCATTAGAAAATCAGATATATGAGAAATTAATAATGCATCAACAACACTGTCATTCTCTCCTACTTTCAGGATGAAAGATCCTTGCAGTGTTTAAGCAATGCCAACCTTCAGTAATCATTTTCTCACAGTAAATTATCAGTGGTATGAATTAGTATCAATATAAATTTCTGTCAAAAGCCCTGAAATGAAACCTCTACTTGTAAGGTTATTCTTAAAATTCACAATTGAAAAATATTCAACAGTACCAACTTGCTATAATATTAAGGTTAATTAAAATACCATTTCCACTAATCTGTACCCATTAAGCTTCTTAAAATATTTCTTTTTTGTTGTTGTTGTTAATTTCTTATAACTTAGGTTGTAGAGAACTCTTCTGACACTGAAATCTAAAAACCATCATACTATAAAACCAGACTCCTCTTGACGAGCACCTGGAAAGAGATTTTCCACAAACTCTTTTTAGCTGAGTTCATTTGTTTATAGTTTGGGGAGTCACCTCCACGCCCACACACATCTGGGGCAGTTTGCAGCTTCCGGAATGGCCACCATAGAGGTGGCGTGGTTCCACAGTCTACAGCCTCTGAGTTTGGTTTGGCACTACCCAAACGTCCAGGTGAGACAGTATGCTTAGTGCAACATAACCCCAGGCCGAGTGAGCTGAGTCTGCAAGCCATCAGATCAAACAACATCATCTTCCTCAAACACAGAGGACCTTGATATCTTTTAACATATTTTTATGAGTCAAGCCCAGAAATGGAAGCCCAGATTTAGACCTCCCTACACAATCTCTTCAAAGGATCCTCTAAAGCAGGGGTCAGCAAACTACACACACCATGGGCCAAATTCTGGACACAGCCTGTTTCTGTATGGCTTGTGGGCTAAGAATGGTTTGTATGTTTTTAATTGTTAAAAAAATGATCAGAAGAAGAATAATATTTTGTCACACTTTTACAGTATATGAAATTCATATTTCAACGCCCATAAATAAAGTTTTCTTGGAAAACAGTCACACTGTTCATTTATACATTTTCTATGGCTGCTTTTATGCTATGCAGCAGAGGTGAATGGTTGCAACAGAGACTTTATGGTCTGTAAGATGAAGAATATTTACTGTCTGCCCCTTTACAGAAAAAGTATTCCTACTCTCGGTCTACTGCATCATCATTCACTTAAGGTTCTATATTTTCTTGTTCTTTATATATTATCCTCAACTTCTTCATCCATTTCTAAAACTTTTGCATTGTGCACTCTGAAAACACTCCCCCCCCGCCCCCCACTGATCAACAAAATCGACCAGACCCTTAACCTCTTCTAAAAGAAAACGAGCTTTCCCCTGAGTTCACTCATTTCCTCAGAGCCCTCTCAAGCTCTGGGAATTTAGTCTCTCATATCACACAATCTCAAATTTGGGAAGTGGTGTTACTTACAATGTTATTTCAAAATAATTTCTCCCCAACCCTCTTATCGAACAAACGAAACAAACAAACCCTGCCCCCCTTAGCATCCTGACCTTCAAGTGCACCATCTCTCCTCAGTCTACTCATTCTTCCTCATTCATGGATAACCTTTGCCACAAGTCCTAACCCTGGGTGACCCTTACTGTTTACTCTCTGTGTGCACACCAAGAAGCCTGGTGCTCCTGGAGAAAGTCACACAAATGAACACATCCTTATCACTATTACTCACAGCCACCAACCTCCATGGTCCCTCAATACTGCCCAGTCACTTCTATTTCATATCTTTGGTCAAATCTCTCCTTTCCTTGCCACAATAAATATTTCAAACTATCTCTGCTGTGTTTTTCTCCACCCAGCCTCCCCTCCCCTACTTCCCTTCTTTTTTTTTTCTTTTTTTTTCTTTTTTTTTTTTTTTTTTTGCAGTACGCGGGCCTCTCACTGCCGTGGCCTCTCCCGCTGCAGAGCACAGGCTCCGGACGCGCAGGCTCAGCGGCCATGGCTCACGGGCCCAGCCCCTCCGCGGCATGTGGGATCTTCCCGGACCGGGGCACGAACCCATGTCCCCTGCATCGGCAGGTAGACTCTCAACCACTGCGCTACCAGGGAAGCCCCCTACTACCCTTCTTGTTGTCAGCAGATGGAATGACCTCCTACATGAGAGAGAAAACTGAAACTTCATCTTCCTGCTACCAAAGCTACAAGCCTACCTACTTCTACACCCATCCTCTCCTTTACCTTCTAGTTGTATTACAGGAGTCCCTGCTCCTATCTAAGGCCAATACTATACCTATGCTTTCAGTTGTTTGCTGTCAGGTTTTAAGGCATGATATTTACCCATCATTTCTTGTACATTTAACTACTCCTTCCCAACTAGATTTTTCCCACTGACACTTACACATGATCAAGTCTTTCCTATCTTAAAAATTAAATCCTCCCATACTCACATCTCCCTCTAACTATTCTGATGCACAGCTAAATATCTTTATCATCTCTCTGTTTCAATTTCCCTTCTTCCCACTCATTCTCAGGCCACTCCTGTCTGGCTTTCGGTATCATTTGACTGAAATAACTCTCACAAAGATTACCAATGGAAAAAAAAGAATCCAACAACAACAAAAAAGATTGGAGGAGAGGGGGAAGATGGCGGAAGAGTAAGACGCGGAGATCACCTTCCTCACCACAGATACATCAGAAATACATCTACATGTGGAACAACTCCTACAGAACACATACTGAACGCTGGCGGAAGACCTCAGACCTCCCAAAAGGCAAGAAACTCCCCACGTACCTGGGTAGGGCAAAAGAAAAAAGAATAAACAGAGACAAAAGAATATGGACGGGACCTGCACCAGTGGGAGGGAGCCGTGAAGGAGGAAAGCCCCTTCGCGCGCGGAGACTGCGGGCGGTGGAGGGGGGGAGCTTCAGGGCCGCGGAGGAGAGCACAGCAACAGGGGTGCGGAGGGCAAAGCGGAGAGATTCCCGCACAGAGGATTGGTGCCGACCAGCACTCACCAGCCCGGGAGGCTTGTCTGCTTACCTGCCAGGGCGGGCAGGGCTGGGAGCTGAGGCTCCGGCTTCGGTCGCAGCGCAGGGAGAGGACTGGCGGCGTGAACACAGCCTGAAGGGGTTAGTGCACCACGGCTAGCCGGGAGGGAGTCCGGGAAAAAGTCTGGAGCTGCCGAAGAGGCAAGAGACTTTTTCTTGCTTCTTTGTTTCCTGGTGCGCGAGGAGAGGGGATTAAGAGCGCTGCTTAAAGGAGCTTCAGAAACGGGCGCCAGCCGCACCTAACAGCGCGGACCCCAGAGACGGGCATGAGACGCTAAGGCTGCTGCTGCCGCCACCAAGAAGCCTGTGTGCGAGCACAGGTCACTCTCCACACCTCCCTTCCGGGGAACCTGTGCAGCCCGCCACTGCCAGGGTCCCGGGATCCAGGAACAACTTTCCCGGGAGAACTCACGGCGCACCTCAGGCTGGTGCAACGTCACGCCAGCCTCTGCCGCGCAGGCTCGCCCCGCACTCCGTGCCCCTCCCTCCCCCCGGCCTGAGTGAGCCAGAGCCCCCGAATCAGCGGCTCCTTTAACCCCGTCCTGTCTGAGCGAAGAACATACGCCCTCTGGCGACGTACACGCACAGGCGGGGCCAAATCCAAAGCTGAACCTCAGGAGCTGTGAGAACAAAGAAGAGAAAGGGAAATCTCTCCCAGCAGCAGCAATTTAAATCTCCACAATCAACTTGATGTACCCTGCATCTGTGGAATACCTGCATCTGTGAAATACTTGAATAGACAACGAATCATCCCAAATTGAGGAGGTGGACTTTGAGAGCAAGATTTATTATTTTTTCCCCTTTTCCTCTTTTTGTGAGTGTGTATGTGTATGCTTCTGTGTGAGATTTTGTCTGTATAGCTTTGCTTTCACCATTTGTCCTAGGGTTCTATCCGTCCATTTTGGTTTTTTTTTTTTTTTTTAACTTAAAAAATTATTTTTAATAATTATTTTTTTATTTTAATAACTTTATTTTATTTTACCTTACTTTATTTTATTTTCTTTTATACTCTTTCTTTCTACTTTTTCTCCCTTTTATTCTGAGCTGTGTGGATGAAAGGCTCTTGGTGCTGCAGCCAGGAGTCAGTGCTGTGCCTCTGAGGTGGAAGAGCCAACTTCAGGACACTGGTCCACAAGAGACCTCCCAGCTCCCCATAATATCAAAGGGCAAAAATCTCCCAGATATCTCCATTTCAACACCAGCTTCACTCAACGACGAGCAAGCTACAGTGCTGGACACCCTATGCCAAACAACTAGCAAGACAGGAACACAACCACACCCATTAGCAGAGAGGCTGCCTAAAATCATAATAAGTCCACAGACACCCCAAAACACACCACCAGACATGGACCTGCCCACCAGAAAGACAAGATCCAGCCTCATCCACCAGAACACAGGCACTAGTCCCCTCCACCAGGAAGCCTACACAACCCACTGAACTGACTTTAGCCACTGGGGACAGACACCAAAAACAACAGGAACTACGAACCTGCAGCCTGCAAAACGGAGACCCCAAACACAGTAAGATAAGCAAAATGAGAAGACAGAAAAATACACAGCAGATGAAGGAGCAAGACAAAAACCCACCAGACCTAACAAATGAGGAGGAAATAGGCAGTCTACCTGAAAAAGAATTCAGAATAATGATAGTAAAGATGATCCAAAATCTTGGAAATAGAATAGAGAAAATGCAAGAAACATTTAACAAGGACCTAGAAGAACTAAAGAAGAAACAAGCAACAATGAACAACACAATAAATGAAATTTAAAATACTCTAGAAGGGATCAATAGCAGAATAACTGAGGCAGAAGAACGGATAAGTGACCTGGAAGATAAAGTAGGGGAAATAACTACTGCAGAGCAGAATAAAGAAAAAAGAATGAAAAGAACTGAGGACAGTCTCAGAGACCTCTGGGACAACATTAAAGGCACCAACATTCAAATTATAGGGGTTACAGAAGAAGAAGAGAAAGAGAAAGGGACTGAGAAAATATTTGAAGAGATTATAGTTGAAAACTTCCCTCATATGGGAAAGGAAATAGTTAATCAAGTCCAGGAAGCACAGAGAGTCCCATACAGGATAAATCCAAGGAGAAACATGCCAAGACACATATTAATCAAACTGTCAAAAATTAAATACAAAGAAAATATATTAAAAGCAGCAAGGGAAAAACAACAAATAACACACAAGGGAATCCCCATAAGGTTAACAGCTGATCTTTCAGCAGAAACTCTGCAAGCCAGAAGGGACTGGCAGGACATATTTAAAGTGATGAAGGAGAACAACCTACAACCAAGATTACTCTACCCAGCAAGGATCTCATTCAGATTTAATGGAGAAATTAAAACGTTTACAGACAAGCAAAAGCTGAGAGAGTTCAGCACCACCAAACCAGCTTTGCAACAAATGCTAAAGGATCTTCTCTAGGCAAGAAACACAAGAGAAGGAAAAGACCTATAATAACAAACCCAAAACAATTAAGAAAATGGGAATAGGAACATACATATCAATAATTACCTTAAATGTAAATTGATTAAATGCGCCAACCAAAACACATAGATTGGCTGAATGGATACTAAAATAAGACCTATATATATGCTGTCTACAAGAGACCCACTTCAGACCTAGAGACACATACAGACTGAAAGTGAGGGGATGGAAAAAGATATTCCATGCAAATGGAAACCAAAACAAAGCTGGAGTAGCAATTCTCATATCAGACAAAATACACTTTAAAATAAAAACTATTAGAAGAGACAAAGAAGGACACTACAGGGCCTCCCTGGTGGCGCAGTGGTTGAGAGTCCGCCTGCCGATGCAGGGGATACGGGTTCGTGCCCCGGTCTGGGAGGATCCCATATGCCGCGGAGCGGCTGGGCCCGTGAGCCATGGCCGCTGGGCCTGCGCATCCGGAGCCTGTGCTCCGCAACGGGAGAGGCCACAACAGTGAGAGGCCCGCATACCGCAAAAAGAAAAAAAAAAAAAAAAGAAGGACACTACATAATTATCAAGGGATCAATCCAAGAAGAAGATATAACAATTGTAAATATTTATGCACCCAACATAGGAGCACCTCAATACATAAGGCAAATACTAACAGCCATAAAAGGGGAAATCGACAGTAACACATTCATAGTAGGGGATTTTAACACCCCACCTTCACCAATGGACAGATCATCCAAAATGAAAATAAATAAGAAAACACAAGCTTTAAATGATACATTAAACAAGATGGACTTAATTGATATTTATAGGACATTCCATCCAAAAACAACAGAATACACATTTTTCTCAAGTGCTCATGGAACATTCTCCAGGATAGATCATATCTTGGGTCACAAATCAAGCCTTGGTAAATTTAAGAAAATTGAAATTGTATCAAGTATTTTTTCTGACCACAATGCTATGAGACTAGATATTAATTACAGGAAAAGATCTGTAAAAAATACAAACACATGGAGGCTAAACAATACACTACTTAATAACGAAGTGATCACTGAAGAAATCAAAGAGGAAGTCAAAAAATACCTAGAAACAAATGACAATGGAGACACGACGACCCAAAACCTATGGGATGCAGCAAAAGCAGTTCTAAGAGGGAAGTTTATAGCAATACAATCCTACCTTAAGAAACAGGAAACGTCTCGAATAAACAACCTAACCTTGCACCTAAAGCAATTAGAGAAAGAACAACAAAAAAACCCCAAAGTTAGCAGAAGGAAAGAAATCATAAAGATCAGATCAGAAATAAATGAAAAAGAAATGAAGGAAATGATAGCAAAGATCAATAAAACTAAAAGCTGGTTCTTTGACAAGATAAACAAAATTGATAAACCATTAGCCAGACTCATCAAGAAAAAAAGGGAGAAGACTCAAATCAATAGAATTAGAAATGAAAAAGGAGAAGTAACAACTGACACTGCAGAAATACAAAAGGTCATGAGAGATTACTACAAGCAACTCTATGCCAATAAAATGGACAACCTGGAAGAAATGGACAAATTCTTAGACCTTTCAATTCATGGGATTCATCCTGTTCACTCTGCCATGGAATCCTTTCATATGCTGTGCTCTCTGCTTGAAAAGGTTACCATCTTCAGTATCCTCCTTGTGTACCCAAATAAATCCTGTTTATCTCTTCTCAGAAGACCTCCTTATGTCACCTACTCCATATTCAATAATTTGACCATTTTACAAAAGCCCTTTCCCACCACTAGACTTAAAGCTCCTTGAGAACAGGACCATGGCTGGTTTTTCACATCCTTATATCCAGGTGCTTGGTAGAAGTTAATAGTCATAAAAATACCACAAATTAATGAATGAGTGAAAGTTAATATATGTCTAATTTAAATTCATTTCATCATGAATTTTATATTGTTATTAAGAGTTTGATATAAGTAGCAAATAAAATTTCTGACAGATGTTATAAATTTATGCTATAACTAAAGTGTGTGTAATTCCAGAAAAAATATTTCAAATAAAACTAATTCTTTTTAGTACTAGAGCACTGACCCTGTGAAACGGAGCAGGACCCTATGGTCCTTCCCCGCCACCCCCATTCAACCATGTCTTCCATCTGCCTTTTGCCTGTGAAAAAAACTTTAGCCAAAAAATAAGTTTAATCAGAGAAGTGAGAAAATGCAGAAACAAAAGAAAACAGTCCAACAAGACTGAATAATAATAGTTTAGTCATTAAACAGAGCCAAGGACCTTTAGTTCCTTCTCAAGGGCTCTAGATAATATCCTGAGCCATACTCTGTGAGTTATCTTGTAGATATTGAAACCCCCCCATCAGGTGGAAGGAGTTAACTACATGATGACCAGACTGTAGCCATGACATAAGCTGCCACAATTCCGGGAATAGGTCTCAAGGAAATGGGAACAAACTGACCCTGGAACTGAAGATTGTACTTAAAACAACTAAGATGACGCTGGTCAGACAACCGCATGACCAATTTCAAGATGACTGTCAGAGCTGACCGTGCTGTTTCTGCATGTAGCCCCCTCCCTGCTTCTATAAAATTTCTTGGCTACTGGTTGTCAGTGGAGGGGCGGGGGTGGGGAGTCAGCCTTTGGACAGTAGTCCACCCTCTCCCCCACCCTCAGTTGCCAGCACCCAAAATAAAGCAAACTTTCCTTTCCACCAACCTTGCGTGTTTATTGACTTTTGAGCGGCAAGCAGCCAGGCACAACTTTCAGTTACACCTGTACTCTGCTTAGGAAATCAATTAAGAAAACCTCTTCACATTGGAAACAATACTCTCAGTTGCCTACCCAATATCCATTCTCTTCCTCATCCTTGCTGTCCTGATTTTGATTCAGAGTTTACGCTTTCTCCTTTTGGCTCAAGGAAGGCTACAATTATCTTGATTGGTGTAACTCAATTATGGTGATCCCATGCCCCTTGTCAGTGAATGATTTGGGGATGGACACAATCTAGTTCTGGCCAATGTGACACTAGAAGGGACTTCTGGGAAAGGCTTCTTTAGTCATAGAGAAGAGATGGTCCTTTTCTACCTCTAGACAAATTTGTACCAGACTGTGCAGCAGCCATCTTGTTAACAACATGTGAAACAGCACAAAATCCAGAAAATTATAGAGAACATAACTGGACTCCTGTCCTACTATGCTTGAAGCTGTCCTACCTCTGGATTTCCTGCTTCTTTTTTGCTTAAATCTGTTTGAAATAGTATTCTCTATTATTTGCAGCTAAAGTCATCCTAACCAATGAGAAACATTGTTTCAGTGAACTCAGTATTATTAGTATGGCAAGTAGATTACAAGAGTATTCACTATATAAACTTAAGAAGCAAACTATTTTTTTTAATTTTTTTAAATTTAATTTTATTTATTTTTTTACACAGCAGGTTCTTATTAGTCATCAATTTTATACACATCAGTGTATACATGTCAATCACAATCTCCCAATACATCACACCACCATCCCCACCCCCACGACTTCCCCCCCCTTGGTGTCCATATAATTGTTCTTTACATCTATGTCTCAACTTCTGCCCTGCAAACCGGTTCATCTGTACCATTTTCCTAGGTTCCACATACATGCATTAATATACAATACTTGTTTTTCTCTTTCTGACTCACTTCACTCTGTATAACAGTCTCTAGATCCATCCACGTCTCAACAAATGACCCAATTTCCTTCCTTTTAATGACTGAGTAATATTCCATTGTATATATGTACCACATCTTCTTATCCATTCATCTGTCAATGGGCATTTAGGTTGCTTCCATGATCTGGCTATTGTAAATAGTGCTGCAGTGAACATTGGGGTGCATGTGTCTTTTTGAATTATGGTTTCCTCTGGGTATATGCCCTGTAATGGGATTGCTGGGTCATACAGTAATTCTCTTTTTAGTTTTTTAAGGAACCTCCATACTGTTCTCCACAGTGGCTCTATCAATTTACATTCCCACCAACACAGCAAGAGGGTTCCCTTTTCACCACACCCCCTCCAGCATTTATTGTTTGTAGATTTTTTGATGATGGCCATTCTGACTGGTGTGAGGTGATACCTCATTGTAGTTTTAATTTGCATTTCTCTAATAATTAGTGATGTTGAGCAGCTTTTCATGTGCTTCTTGGCCATCTGTATGTCTTCTTTGGAGAAATGTCTATTTAGGTCTTTCACCCATTTTTGGATTGGGTTGTTTGTTTTTTGAATATTGAGCAGCGTGAGCTGTTTATATATTTTGGAGATTAATCCTTTGTCTGTTGATTCATTTGCAAATATTTTCTACCAATCTGAAGGTTGTCTTTCATCCTGTTTATGGTTTCCTTTGCTGTGCAAAAGCTTTTAAGTTTCATTAGGTCCCATTTGTTTATTTTTGTTTTTATTTCCATTACTCTAGGAGGTGGATCAAAAAAGATCTTGCTGTGATTTATCTCAAAGAATGTTCTTCCTATGTTTTCCTCTAAGAGTCTTATAGTGTCCAGTCTTACATTTAGGTCTCTAATCCAGTTTGAGTTTATTTTGTGTATGGTGTTAGGGAGTGTTCTAATTTCATTCTTTTACATGTAGCTGTCCACTTTTCCCAGAACCACTTATTGAAGAGACTGTCTTTTCTCCATTGTATATCCTTGCCTACTTTGTCATAGACTAGTTGACCATAGGTGCCTGGGTTTATCTCTGGGCTTTCTATCTTGTTCCATTGATCTATGTTTCTGTTTTTGTGACAGTACCATATTGTCTTGCTTACTGTAGCATTGTAGTATAGTCTGCAGTCAGGGAGTCTGATTCCCCCAGCTCGGTTTTTTTCCCTCAAGACTGTTTTGGCTACTCGGGGTCTTTTGTGTCTCTATACAAATTTTAAGATGATTTGTTCTAGTTCCATAAAAAATGCCATTGGTAATTTGATAGGGATTACATTGAATCTGTAGATTGCTTTGGGTAGTATAGTCATTTTCACAATATTGATTCTTCCAATCCAAGAACATGGTATACACCTCCATCTGTTGGTATCATCTTTAATTTATTTCATTAGTATCTTACAGTTTTCTGTATACAGGTCTTTTGTCTCCCTAGGTAGGTTTATTCCTAGGTATTTTATTCTTTTGGTTGCAATGGTAAATGGGAGTGTTTCCTTAATTTCACTTTCAGATTTTTCATCATTCGTATATAGGAATGCAAGATATTTCTGTGCATTAATTTTGTATCCTGCAACTTTACCAAATTCATTGATTAGTTCTAGTAGTTTCCTGGTGGCATCTTTAGGATTCTCTATGTATAGTATCATATCATCTGCAAACAGTGACAGTTTTACTTCTTCTTTTCCAATTTGTATTCCTTGTATTTATTTTTCTTCTCTGATTGCTGTGGCTAGGACTTCCAAAACTATGTTGAATAATAGTGGTGAGTTGACATCCTTGTCTTGTTCCTGATCTCAGAGGAAATGCTTTCAGTTTTTCACCATTGAGAACGATGTTTGCTGTGGGTTTGTCATATATGGCCTTTATTATGTTGAGGTAGGTTCCCTCTATGCCCACTTTCTGGAGAGTTTTTATCCTAAATGGGTGTTGAATTTTGTCAAAAGCTTTTTCTGCATCTATTGAGATGATCATACGGGTTTTCTTCTTCAATTTGTTAATATGGTGTATCACATTGTTTGATTTGTGTATATTGAAGGAACGAACCTTGAATCCCTGGGATAAATCCCACTTGATCATGGTGTATGATCCTTTTAATGTGTTGTTGGATTCTGTTTACTAGTATTCTGTTGAGGATTTTTGCATCTATATTCATCAGTGATATTGGTCTGTAATTTTCTTTTTTTGCAGTATCTTTATCTGGTTTTGGTATCAGGATGATGGTGGTCTTATAGAATGAGTTTGGGAGTATTCTTTCCTCTGCAATTTTTTGGAAGAGTTTCAGAAGGATGAGTGTTAGCTCTTCTCTAAGTCTTTGATAGAATTCACCTGTGAAGCCATCTGGTCCTGGACTTTTGTTTGTTGGAAGATTTTCACCATTACAAATTCATTACTTGTGATTGGTCTGCTCATATTTTCTATTTGTTCCTGCTTCAGTCTTGGAAGGTAATACCTTTCTAAGAATTTGTCCATTTCTTCCAGGTTGCCCATTTTATTGGCATAGCATTGCTTGTAGTAGTCTCCTAGGATGCTTTCTATTTCTGCGGTGTCTGTTGTAACTTCTCCTTTTTCATTTCTAATTTTATTTATTTGAGTCCTCTCCCTCTTTTTCTTGATGAGTCTGGCTAAAAGTTTATCAGTTTTGTTTATCTTCTCAAAGAACAAGATTTTAGTTTGGTTGATCTTTGCTATTGTTTTCTTTGTTTTTTCTATTTCATTTATTTCTGCTCTGATCTTTATGATTCCTTTCCTTCTGCTAACTTTGGGTTTTGTTTGTTCTTCTTTCTCTAGTTCCTTTAGATGTAAGGTTAGATTGTTTATTTGAGATTTTTCTTGTTTCTTGAGGTAGGCTTGTATAGCTATAAACTTCCCTCTTAGAACTGCTTTTGCTGCATCCCATAGGTTTTGGATCACCGTGTTTTCATTGTCATTTGTCTCTAGGTATTTTTTGATTTCCTCTTTGACTTCTTCAGTGATCTCTTGTTTATTTAGTAACGTATTGTTTAGCCTCCATGTGTTTGTGTTTTTTACATTTTTATCCATGTAATTCATTTCTAATCTCATACTGTTGTGGTCAGAAAAGATGCTTGATATGATTTCAATTTTCTTAAATTTACTGAGGCTTGATTTGTAACCCAAGATGTGATCTATCCTGGAGAATGTTCCATGCGCACTTGAGAAGAAAGTGTAATCTGCTGTTTTTGGATGGAATGTCCTATAAATATCAATTAAATCTATCTGGTCTATTGTGTCACTTAAAGCTTCTGTTTCCTTATTTATTTTCATTTTGGATAATCTGTCCATTGGTGTAAGTGAGGTGTTAAAGTCCCCACTATTATTGTGTTACTGTCAATTTCTTCTTTTAAAGCTGTTAGCAGTTGTCTTATGTATTGGGGTGCTCCTATTTTGGGTGCATATATATTTATAATTGTTATATCTTCTTCTTGGATTGATCCCTTGATCATTATGTAGTGTCCTTCCTTGTCTCTTGTAACATTCTTTATTTTAAAGTCTATTTTATCTGATATGAGTATTGCTACTTCAACATTCTTTTGATTCCATTTGCATGCAATATCTTTTTCCATCCCCTCACTTTCAGTCTGTGTGTGTCCCTAGTTCTGAAGTGGGTCTCTTGTAGACTGCATATATATGGGTCTTGTTTTTGTATCCATACAGCAAGCCTGTGTCTTTTGGTTGGAGCATTTAATCCATTCACGTTTAAGGTAATTATCGATATGTATGTTCCTATGACCATTTTCTTAATTGTTTTGGGTTTGTTTTTGTAGGTCCTTTTCTTCTCTTGTGTTTCCCACTTACAGAAATTCCTTTAGCGTTTGTTGAAGAGCTGGTTTGGTGATGCTGAATTCTCTTAGCTTTTGCTTCTGTAAAGCTTTTGATTTCTCCATCGAATCTGAATGAGATCCTTGTGGGGTAGAGTAATCTTGGCTGTAGGTTCTTCCCTTTCATCACTTTAAGTATATCATGTCACTCCCTTCTGGCTTGTAGAGTTTCTGCTGAGAAATCAGCTGTTAACCTTATAGGAGTTCCCTTGTATATTATTCATCATTTTTCCCTTGCTACTTTCAATAATTTTTCTTTGTCTTTAACTTTTCCCAATTTGATTACTATGTGTCTTGGTGTGGTTCTCCTTGGGTTTATCCTGTATGGCACTCTCTGCACTTCCTGGACTTGGGTGGCTATTTCCTTTCCCATGTTAGGGAAGTTTTCCACTATAATCCCTTCAAATATTTTCTCTGGTCCTTTCTCTTTCTCTTCTCCTTCTGGGACCCCTATAATGTGAATGTTGTTGCATTTAATGTTGTCCCAGAGGTCTCTTAGGCTGTCTTCATTTCTTTTCATTCTTTTTTCTTTATTCTGTTCTGCAGCAGTGAATTCCAACATTCTGTGTTCCAGGTCACTTATCTGTTCTTCTGCCTCAGTTATTCTGCTATTGTTTCCTTCTAGTTTAGTTTTCATTTCAGTTATTGTATTGTTCATCTCTGTTTCTTTGTTCTTTAATTCTTCTAGGTCTTTGTTAAACATTTCCTGCATATTCTTGATCTTTGCCTCCATTCTTTTTCCAACGTCCTGGATCATCTTCACTATTATTACTCTGGACTCTTTTTCTGGAAGGTTGCCTATCTCCACTTCATTTAGTTGTTTTTCTGGGGTTTTATGTTGTTCCTTCATCTGGTACATAGCCCTCTGCCTTTTCATCTTGTCTATATTTCTGTGAATGTGGTTTTTGTTCCACAGCCTGCAGGATTGTAGTTCTTCTTGCTTCTGCTGTCTGCCCTCTAGAAGCAAACTATTTAAATAAGAACCCAAAGAAGAATTTTAGAAGCAATTTAGCATACCGAATACTGTGAAAATGAATGGATAATTATGAAATTAATTCACTGGATTACTAAAAATATTTCACTTTTGGAAATTAATTGTACTTGTTCAGTAGAAGAGAACTACAATTTATCATAAATATTTTGAGAAAGGGAATCTGTTTTTATACTTTTTTTTTTTTACTAATTGAAAGTCTGTCAAATACATTACAAATTTTCAATGAATTAAGACATAAAATATACTTGGTATGACTATCTGTTAAGATTAACACTTCACAATGACTTATAATAAAGATCATGACTATTATTTTAATCTGAAGATGCCAGGAGATTGGGTTATATTTGCCTATTACTTACTTTTTGTTCTCAATAAGTAGCTTAAAATAGCTGGATTCTCATCAGCCAACTGTGAGATTTCCAGTTACTCCAGATTTTCGTCAACTCTTAGTATTGTCAGTCTTTTTAATCTTAGCCTTTCTAATATGCGTGTAATGGTAACTCGTGGATTTAATTTGCATTTCTTTGATGATATGTAATGTGAACCTCTTTTCATGCACTATGGTTTATTTCTTGGTCTTTATTAGTAGTGTTCAAATCTTTTGACCTTTTTTATTGAGCGGTTTGTCCTCATACTATTGAGTTGTCAGAGATCTTTATATGTTCTGAATGCAAATTGTTTGTCAGATGTGTGTTTTCTGAACATTTTCTCCCAGTCTGTGGCTAGATTTTTCATTTTATTAATGCTGTCTTTTGAAGGGCAAAAGATTTAAAGTTTTGGATAAAGTGGATTTAATATTTTTTGTTTCCTTTTGTTTTAGTTCATACTTTTTAGCCCTATCTAAGAAATCTTTGCCTACCTCACATTGTAAAAAATGTCTCCTCTTAGAATTATTACAGTTTTACTTTTCTAATGAACAGATCTATGGGTAATTTTAAATTAAGTTTTGTGATGAGGTAGGGATTGGGGTAATTTCTTATCATGCAGATACCTAATTTCAAAAATATTTATCAAAAAAGACTTTTTTCCTCATTGAATTATCAAGATTAATATGTCACTATATGTGTGAGTCTATTTCTGAACTTTCTACTTGCTTTCATTCCACTTTATATGTATCCTTATGGCAATACCATTCTGTCTTGATTATTTTACTTTATAATAAATGTTGAAATCAGATAGTGCAAGACTTCCAAATTTGGCATTCTAATTCTTTTGCATTTCCTGAGCTTTCATTGAGCTTCTTGGATCCATGATTACCTTTTCTGGTCTCTTCATGAATCCCCTATATGTTCAATAAAATTCCTCCCCTCCAACTGGTCAAAACACAAATGTCTCCCTGGCCTGTGCATACTCCCATAGTTGTTTCCTTTTTACATCCCCATTAGTTGCTCTTTCTCTGGTACTTGTCTGTGCCAGGCCGTGTGGAGTTCACCGTGTGTATCAGCAACTTAGTATTTAGCCAAAGGTACAGGGGGAACCCTAGGCAAAATTTGGGAATTATTCTCTAAATATCTCCCTCATTTGTGGCATTTCATGATAAGTTCCAGCCATTTCAGCCTCCCAAAACTTTGATGTCTTCCTCTTCAGCTTGTGGAGATCACTGTGCTTTTCTTGGATTCTCTCTCCCTACACCACAGTCCAAAAATTGCCTCCAAGTATAAAGATGAGGTAAATGGTTAAGACTCACTTCAACATTTCCTCTTCTGTCAGGCATGACAGTCTGGTGCTTCCCATTGCCTACAGTTTAAAAATAGCTTTCTCATATATTTTGTGCAGTTTTCAGTTGTTTAAAATGGGATAGCTAGTATGATACTAGCTTTTCTATTATAACCATAAACAGAATCCTCATATTTTTTAATGGTTATGTTAATTCCTTTTTAGGTGAGGACACATAGGAATTAAAATGTGAGAAAAAGTATATTTGTGGCAGTTTCACATACAAAAAAATATTGTTCTTCAAGTCAGAAAATGGGTTCTAGTCCTAGCTATTCCAGTTGCTCCATTTTGGATATGGCAGTTAACTTCTCTAAGTCACAGTTTTCTGAGTTGCTTGATTAGACTACTTCATAAAATTCTGTGACTATAATGTCCAGAAATTAAAGTTCAACAAAGATACTTTAATGGTATGTATGAAAACTAATTTAATAAACCTTTCAGTTTAACCATTATTGTTATAGGTTCTTAGCAATTAAAATGTATTAAAGTATAAAATGTAAAGAAAAAACCATAAGGCAATTTTAATAAATGAACAGAAATAAATTTTACCTTTTCGGATTTAATATCATGCTTATGTCTTAATGATTAGGGGAGTTAAAGCATAATGTTAAGAACTGTCCTTAACTACAATCTGTAAAGTAAATAAATATTTAGACTGAAAATTCTCACTTGTTTTTATTTCAGCCAAGGAAATCTACATCCTTTTCCTCTTATGGTTTTGTTCAAAAAAAATTTCTGACCACCAAGTAATTACTTATAATATTCTGAAATAATCCAATTGTATTACCCTAAACTCTACACTAAATAAATAGAAGACAATTGGCTATCCATAACCTCTTGAAAATAAACTACATTATCAAATTTTATATTTTTAAAAAATCTGCTTTCATATTTTTTAATCTGATATTAAACCCTGGTATGAACATTAGACTAATTTTTAAAACAATAATAGTATCAATAGGCTTTTGCTCATATATCATAAAAAGCTCTTTAAAGAACTTCCAACATAAATAATTATGCATGACCTCTCCTGTCAGAATCCATGTTGAGCATCCTTTATCAAATTTTGTTATTCCAGGTGCTACCTTTTGAATCTCTTAAAATGTTCTCTAAATTTTCACTCACACTACTGGGAAAACCTCTGTTGTTATAGTTACTGATTTGTGTGTGAACATTCCACAGTCATGCTATTCATGCTGCATTTTTTTTCATCTGAATTGGGCCTTTTTTTTTCTTTTTTCTTTTAATTGAAGTATAGTTGATTTATAATACTGTGTTAGTTTCACAACACACATAGCCACATATAGCAAAATGATTCAGTTATACATATTTTTTCAGATTATTTTCCATTATAGGTCATTACAAGATATTAAATATAGTTCCCTGTGCTATACAGTAAATCCCTGTTGCTTATCTATTTTATGTATAGTAATTTGTATCTGTTAATCCCCTACTCCTAACTTATCCCTCCCAACCTCCCTTTCCACTTTAGTAACCATAGTTTGTTTTCTATGTCTGTGAATCTGTTTCTCTTTTGTATACAGATTCGTTTGTATTATTTTTTAGATCCCACATATAAGTGATATCATACAACATTTGTCTTTCTCTGTCTTACTTACTTCACTTAGTATAATATTCTCAAGGTCCATCCATGCTGTTGCAAATGGCAATATTTCATTCTTTTTATGGCTGAGTACTATTCCATTGTATAAATATACCACATCTTCTTAAACCAGTCATCTGTTGATGGGCACTTGGGTTGTTTCCATGACTTGGCTATTGTAAATAGTGTTGATATGAACACTGGGGTGCATGTATCTTTTCAAATTAAGAGTTTTCATCTTTTCTGGATATATGCCCAGGAGTGGGATTGCTGGATCATACAGTAGCTCTATTTTTAGTTTTTAAAGGAATCTCCATACTGTTTTCCATAGTGGTTGCACCAGTTTACATTTGAGTTGGGCCTTTCTTGAACTTGAATATTTTCTTAAAGTTTTTTGCTGTTACTGTTTAGGCTTATTGAGCTGTTTCTCAAATTAACAAATGGTGAATATCATAGATGTCTAAATCTTCCTCTGGTTTAAAGGCATCTGATAAAGTCTATTATTTATTTATATCTTGACAGTCATATGTGAGTAACTCAATACATTTTTTGTGGTTTTTCAGTAATAACAGGGAAAAGTCATTGCAGTGAAATATGTTCACGTACAAACATTAAGGGAATATTTATTTTTTTCTAAGTCAGAGTTACTACACATGCACTACTCCCGTCTTGCTAACCTGTAGTCATATTCCTCTTCCTGATTTCTGAACTCCTTGCACTAGTTCTCGTCTAACAACCAGTGTTATAATTTCCCATAAACTGTTTTCTCTGTCACACAACTTATTATCTTTCTCTTACACTACATGAGAAGTATAGAATAAACAAGGAGTCTATGAAAATTTCCGTTAATTAGTAAGTTTGAGATTTTAGAACACCAGAACAAGAGTTCTCAAACTTTAGTGGGATTAGGAAACATCTGGAGACATTGGCTGAAATTCAGATTCTCAGGCCCTATGTTCAAGAGAGTCTTAATTCAGTAGGCTTGGAGTAGGGCTTAGAAGTCTGAATTTTTAACACATAGCCCAGATGATTCGGATGCAGGTTTTCTCAGAAAGTCACTAGTATGTGTGCACAATAGAGTAAATGAAGATAGGGGAGCACAAGGAGAAAGGCATCCAAGAGATCAGATAGGGAAAGATAATCTTAAAGTTGATGGTGAAGGGATATACCAGGATAGTCACAGGGAACAATCAGTTCAAATTGGACTGAGAGTTTTTTTCATTCTTTCATTTATTTCAATATCTCTTTCATTGTTTTCTTTACCATTGTAATCTCATGCCATTAGTAATAGTACACAGAAAACCAAGCAAAAAGCAAATAAATAAGATACAATTATTAACTGCTGAGAAAAAAATAAAGATGTCTCATAAAGGAGATGTTGTCCTGGATAATACAATAATCCACACAGCTTAATACCACTTCTCTGACAATGATTCTAAGAGATAACTGAGGGAAAAGAAACTTATCTGCCACTAACACCAACCTTAAAAAGTTATGTATCTGGAGCAGTTTTCATCTTCCATTTACTTTGCATCTTGTGCCCACAAATTTTTCCTAATATCTTTTTCAACACATGGATAATGTTTAGCCTATACCCCATAGTAGCAGGTGCTGTGTTACTGCTGTTACTAAAACCATACCAAGTAATTCTAAAACCATCTGATTCCAGTTTCAAAGGGGTGGGCCATAGTTCTGGTATTCTAGAGTTTAGAGAAGAATTATATCACTTTGACTCTCATTTCAAACTTCTTAATAACTTAACCTCCTAAAATAAATAAACGGGTATGCTTTTGATTTTGTACCTATTATTGAAATACAGTTATTTCCCCTTGGCTCCATTCTGAGCTCAGAGAGGACTTTTACACTTTAGCTACCTTATTTTATCACCTGTCTTCTATAATTCCCTTCTTATTTCACTTCAATGACCTTCATAATGTTAGAGTCCTTTAACTTTGTACTTCAGTTTTATATTACTTAGCAATAATCTAAAAATAGCTATTAGTCCCCAGCAGTCCTAATAATCTATCATAAAAGAGAAAATAACGTGTTTTTCCAATGACTATGCCATCTTTTTAGTCCTACTACTGATTTGGTATTTAATCAATAAATAGGGCATTATCCTGTGATTATCAACAAAGCTTTCAAAATTTAAATTTTATTTACAAAATAATTAGCTAGCCTTATTTTTATTCCCTCCAAAAAAGTTCTATCGACATCCAAGACCAGTATTCCATTGCCTCCTCTCCTTTACCTCATTCTTAAAAGCACTACTGAGACAAATATTTACAAATACATTTATTACTGAATCTTGTCCGGAGTTTCATAAAAATTGTGAAAGTTCTTTAAATTCTACAAATTATAAGGAGAAAAAATAAGCGAAAGAATTCCTTGATCCTCCAGTTTTAAATGAATTGCTCTTTCACGTCAAAAAGCAAAATAGCAGTGACATTTTTATTTACACTCAACCTTTCTTCTAAGAACATGTAATCTGTAAGAGTGACTATTACCCGAATTTTACCACTGAGGCATAGAATTACGGAGATTGAACTGAAGTGAACTCAAGAGGTTATCTAATCTAGCTTCCATCTCCAAGAATGACTGCATTTTAACAATCCAAGAGCTATGCCCACCTTCTCTACTTTTCAAAATCCCCAGGGAAGATGTTACAACTTGCCTTAGCAATTTGCTCTGGTGTGTAATATCCCTTGTTTTACTCACAATCCAAATCTGCAGATAAGAAGGAAATAAAACCCAGTTTCCCAGCTCCTCAGTAAATGCTCTTACCCAGATGTAGTTATAAAACAACTATAAAAATGAGTAGATGAAGAAATAGATTATTTTGAAAATAAAAATTTCCAATATCTAGTCAACTATTCACCTGTTTCAAACAAAATTCATTTTGAAAATAGTCTGGTATAACAAAATAATTTATACCTATCTTCATTTCATAATAAATGTTTCCCATTAATAAGAAAAATAATTTCTAACTATTAGATGTATATTTATGAATCCTAAAGATAAGAATACCAAGATAAGAATTTAATGGGGGCTTCCCTGGTGGCGCAGTTGTTGGGAGTCCGCCTGCCGATGCAGGGGACGCGGGTTCATGCCCCGGTCTGGGAGGATCCCGCATGTCGCGGAGCGGCTGGGCCCGTGGGCCATGGCCGCTGAGCCTGTGCGTCTGGAGCCTGTGCTCCGCAACGGGGGAGGCCACAGCAGTGAGAGGCCCGTGTACCACACACAAAAAAAAGAATTTAATGGGAACTTTCTGGGTGCCAGGCATTGTATTCCACACGTAATATCACATTGAATAGTTACATCAGTTCTATCAGGTAGGCATATTATTATCACCAGTTTTCAGATAAAGAAATTTGAGACTCAGACAATGTAAGTTATCCAAGGTCTTATAGCTAGTGAATGACAAAGCTAGGATTAAAACCTAGAGAGTTTGGTTATGTTTCACTGTCTCTCTAATACATGTTTAATAAATTTTAGTTGCTTTTATTATTATTAACAAGCTACTTTAAGATACAGTGAAAAATCTTTATCTGAAAAAAAAAAGTCTTCCCCCCCCCGCAAATTCCCATTAGTTCCTCTATATTTTTAAATATCAAAGACCTGGGAAGTACAAGCACCTTCTAAAAAACATGAATTTATATGGCAAGTAATACTTTAAAATTTGTTTTATAAAGTTTGCTGGATTGTTACATGATTTTTCTTAGGCCCATCCAGATTTACTTTTTAAAATGCATATGGATATTTTTAAACTGAATTCTAGTTATTTCAGATTTAATTTATTGTTTCAAAGAACAGAGGTGCTTCTAGGTTTTATTACTGGTATTGTAAATGAAAAGGAGCCATTTTGAGATTGGAAGATAGTTAAGTTGGCTTCAATATAAATATCTTGTAAAATATTATAACCAACTAGAATGTTTCCTTAAGTGTAAACATAGCTTTTAACTAGGGAAATGGCCAACTATGTTAGCCAAATTATTTCCTGAAATACTGTTGCTTTGTTAAAGTAAGTTATGTTGTTAGTGCAATAAGCATATATATAAACAGCTGAACTTTTGCATTCTATATAATGCCTTCTTAATATTTCAGTTTATTAGTTGACACGATATATAACTGGAAAAAACACATTTCAAGAGTCACAAAAACTTTGAAATTTAATTTATACTTCAATATTTAATACAAAATTACCTTTTTCATTGTTTCCTTTCCCACTGTAATCTCATGCCCATCCTGCCCCGTGCCATTCTTAAAGAAAAGAATTCGGACTGAGGTCTTCTCAGTACGTTTCTTCATTCTAATGGAAAGAACAGGCTTGTTTTCCGTATTTTGACATCAGTAGGAAGCATCAGCCCATTCATTGTCCAAGTTACTTTCTTCATTAACAACAGATGGTCTAGAAGAGAATTTTTTTTTAAGTCAGGTCAATATTTGGCTTCAAAATTAAAAATGGACACATCATGCTTCCCCTCCCCTCATTACCTATATCATATACACTGGCCAGTCTCCATTTAGATGCTGGTTTCCTGAAATGCTACCACCAGCTTCCCACTAACCGTGACATAAGCTGTAGCAAGCTGTCTGCTCTGATAGCCTGCATAAATCATCATTTCTGAAGGGAACAGATGTTCAGGGTATGAAAGAGTAATACCACAATTTAGTCCTAATTAAAATTCACCTTAGCATGCCTCTATCACTGATCAGATGCACTGGGTTGAAAGGGTCCACTGAAAGGGTCCAAGGTCCTTTGCTTAGTATAAAACAACATGGGTCCTGAACTTTTGTGTTCTTTGGTGTTGGGAAAACACCTTTTTTTTAATCTTTAATATGATTATTATCCAAGTTGCTTTAAAGATGGATGATCTCCAAATAGTAACCTTATACATAATTCTTCTCCTGTGACTAGAATGAAGGTGGCTTCTAGGACATCTTTGGTAACAGGTTGAAACTATTTCACTGAAAATGAAAACCAGCTTTTCATTAACAATTTACTTTGACCCATACATTTTCAAAGATGTGTGCATGAATATAAGTTTCAAAACTCCTACTGACATTAATGGGAGTGCAAATAAATTACTATGTATGATTTTGAAAATGTAAGGGTAAGAACAGAAGTGTAGTATATTGCATACTAAGTTGCTGTCACCATTTCTCCCTTTTCAAGAGGTTTCATTTCATAAATAAATAATTTGCACCTTGGTTATTCATTTTATTTGTGCATTCAATTTATTTTAGATTATATTTTCTTTTTACATAAATTACAAAAATACAATTCCTCTGTCATCTGCTCTTCATTTGTCCTAATAAGTGAAATAAAATTTTATTTGCATAGAACTTAAAATGGCTGCATTTATTTGTTTGCCCAAATTTCCAAACAACCCTTCACTATTAGTATTTACCTTGAAAGAAGCATGGCCTCTTTAACCTAGAAATGGTACTTTATATAAATCTGCTAGTATTGATATTAAACATGAACCGGTGGTTGTATACAAACTTCAAGTCCCAGAATGGCTATGTTACATGTTCAAAAAAAACAAAAACACTTTCTCTCCCTCTCTCTCTCTCTCTCTCCCCCACACACACATACACACACATACACACCCACACATACATACACGTACACACACATATACAGTGGGCAGGAATATGAGCAAAACTTGGAGAATAAATTAAAACTAGAAGATTATAAATATGATTAAGACTTCAAGAAGAGAAAAATTTTTTACAGAAATTAGTTACATATTTTGTCACTTTGTAATCTTAAATTGATAGGAATTAGAATTAGAAAAATAAGCTAGAAGTTAATGAGATCATATATGCCTGAAAGAACTGAGAACAGTGGTCAAATAAATACTTATACACGTACGTTCATAGCAGCACTATTCACAATAGCCAAAGATGGAAACTCAATCTCTACCAATGGGTAAATGGAAAAATAAAGTGTGGTATATACATATGATGGAATATTATTCAGCAATAAAAGGAATGAAGTACTGATACATACTACAATGTGGCTGATCCTCAAAACATTATGTTAAGTCAAAGAAGCCAGACATAGGAGATATACCATATAATTCCATTTATATGAACTATCCAGAATAGGTAAATCCATACAAACAGAATGCAAATTGATGGTTGCCAGGGGCTGGGAGGGTGGGGAATGGGGAGAAATAAATGGATAAGGGGTTTTATTTTGGAATGATGGAAATGTTTTGGAACTACATAGGAATGGTGGTTGCACAACACTGCAAATGTACTAAATGCCACTGATTGTTCACTTTAAATAATTCATTTTATGTTATGTGAATTTCACCAAAATAAATAAATAAAGAAGGAGGGGGAGGAAGAAGGAGACTACTGATGGCCAGTATCTCTGAAAATAAAAAAAATCTCTCACTGGGAAAAAAATAAATTCTTGTATTTTGATAGGAGTGTACCCACAATCTGGACACATCACCCCCAGATGCTTTGCATTGTGGAAAGGGTATAATCCTTTAAACTAGGTTTGAACCTCAGCTCTGTAACTTAGTGGCCCTAGATGAGTCATACCTCCCTGCATCTTTGATTTCTCATCTACAAAGTATGTAGTGGGCACCGAGTGGTGCCAGCTGATGAGGATTAAATATCTTACATGTAAAAGTACCTAACACATTGAGGTCACTCCATAAATGTTGGCTTCTTTCCCCACATCCCTGAAGTCCCATGCTTATGGAGCTCTAGAGTATATTAACTGTTACATCAGAGTCCAACCAGAAAAACAGAATCCATTCAGAGTATCTGAGCAGAGGGACTGACTGCAGGGAATTGGTTATGTAAGTAATGGAAAAGACCCAGAAGCAACAAAAGGACAGTGACACAACCCAGAGATCAGCAACAGCAAAAAACCACTCCCACCAAGACCAGAGGGAGAAGGTGTGACAGGTACTCAGATTTAGAAAATCTTACCAATAAAGCATTTTCCCCTTTGATTTTTCTGACCAGGCCAGAATTAGGTTGAGGTGAGTGAAGGGCCAAGAATGCAAAATTTAAGGAAGCATGCTCGGGGTGGGGCAAGTGCACAGCCCTCAAAGTGAGTACCTCCTTAAATCTTGTCCTGTAGGTGCTGCACTAGTCTCTCCCTAGTCCCAGCCCTGGCTTTGACTATCTCTTCTATATGCAGAATTGCTGAAATTCCACTAAAAATAATGCTATTAGCCAGACACTGTTTTATATGATTTACAGGTTTTAACTCACTATAATACCACTGTAATACCATTATCGTCATTTACAGGTGAGAAAATTGAGGCACAGAGAAGTTAAATAGCTTGCCCAAGATCTCACAGCTTGTAGGTCATTGTGCTGGTATATGAAGTCAGTTCTAGAAACTGTGCTCCAAATCACTACACTCTTCTGTCTCCATCATACATTTTCTGCCATTTTTTCAAGTTCAATACCTCTGAAACAAAATTTCACATTTTTTTGCACAACTTGATGCACCCTTCACAGTTCTTATTTCTGTCAATGTTTCCACTTTTTTCAAGGTTTTCCACTATCTCAGGGAGATTTTGAACCCTTGTCTCCTATTCATTTCTCTGCAACCAATTGCTTATTCATTCAATGATATTTATTGGGTGTCCACTCCTCAAGGCACCAGGGTGACAGCTGTGAATAGGACAGAATAGCTTGTACAGATCACAGCCTCTTGGGGAGAGACAAACAGTGGAAGGCCTCTCTGAAGAGGGGACATCTGAGCCGAGAGGGCTGAATGATGAGAAGTTAGTGATGAAAACCTGAGGGAAGGAGCATTCCGGCAGAGAGAAAATCAAGCACTGAGTCTCCGAGGTGAGAATGAGCTTGGCGGGTTTGAGAAAGAAAAATAAAGTAAGTTTGGACAGGGAGAGAATATGTATTGATAAAGCCAAAAGGTAGAAAGGGGCCAGATTGTGTAGGCCAGGATGAGGGGTTTGGGGTTTATTTTGGATGTGATGGGAAGCCATTGGAAGGCTCTCAGCAGAGCACCTTATGAAGATCAGACTGTCACGGAGTGTAGGGAACACTGGTGGTGTCCCCTGGATTCTTTTCACCAGGCTAGTGTGCCCAAACTCCAGCTGCTGTGACTCCAGGCCATTAACGCCTCACAGATAACCCTTCTCCAGAGACCCGCCCATCGGCTGAAAGGAACCAGCCACCTAGCCAGGAAATGCCTGTGAGGTGATGAGCTCTTCCTTCCTACTCAGGGGGACAGTCCACAGCCAATGACTGGGGGTGGGGGGACACAGCAGCCAGTCCCCTTGCCTCAGGGAGGGGCAGCTCAGCAGCGTGTTTCCCACTCCAGACTGGGGCTAGACTTCAGCTGAACACAGGGCTTGGCCAAGCTTCTGCCTCTGCCCTGTGCTGCCTCCCTCACTCCTTCACAGGTTTCACCTGACAGTGTTCCCTAAGGCCCTTGCACAAAAATCACCATCTCAGGCTCCGCATCTAGGAAACCTGACCTCAGACAGAGTCAAAAAGGGAGACCTAACTCTCACCTCTGCCGTCTTCACAATAACTCTTCAAAGCATCCTTCCTTTCCATTCCCAGCCAGGCCCACTTGCCCATTTCCCTCTCAGCCTCATCTGAGAGATCATCTGCAAGAGCATCCTAATTGTACTTGATCCTCCTCCATTACATATGACATTCTATACTCCAATTACAGCTGAATTTCCCTACAACATCAATTTTGTCAGTGCCCGATGAAAAAGTTCTGGGAGTTAGCTTTTGAAGTTTTCCACGAGTCAGTCAGCCAGCCAGTCTGTCTGTATGTCTGTCTGTCGGTCAGTCAAGCAGTCCACAAATACTTATTGAGCCCATCTTATCTGCCAGACCCTGTGCAAGGAATATGAAACAGACACAGTCCCTTCACTTAAACGCACATCTCACAGAAGAGTTTACTGACAATCTGACCCTATCCAAACTTACTGGTTTTATCTTACTCTAGTTTATAGCACTACCCAAGCTGTCTGTTGATTATTCGATGAATACACCAAGTTCATCTTTAAGTCCATCCTTCACCTATTCAGACTCAATTCCTTCTCAAGATCCAGTTTAAGACCTCTCTTCAGTGCTCCAACCTAAAATGACCTGTCATTGCTTGAATCCTTTGAACATTTGCAGCCTGTAACACTCACCCATATATTCATTCAACAGTGTTTGAGAACTCACCACATGCCAGGCACTGTACTACCTGCTAGGGAAAGAGTGTAAACCATCTGGAATTATTATGTAAATGTTTTATAAGTGTATATCCTATTTCTGCTTCCATATTTAAACCCTTAGAAAGTAGGAATCAAGTCTGTATTTCTCATTACTTGCTCCAGGGTATATAGAAATTCACTGCACATGGTATAGTTACTAGATGTTAACCTTTCCTGTGCATTTAAGTGTTCAACTGATACAAATTTAATTTTATGTCACTTTTCATAACATACCAATTGTGCAAAATAAACTTTATTGCCTATGTGTATGTACCTACCATCTTTATTTCCTACCTCTCCCCAGTGTGAACTTAAATATGATTGTTCTACCACCTTGATGTCCACTAATGACCACAATGGCATACAATTTTTTCAGGAAAAGAAGAAAACTTGCCAAGGAGAACTGCTTGGCAAATGAAGGTCTAGAAGGAGTGGAATAGACTGGGATGAACTCAGAGTATATTTAAGGTAAATGCTTATATTTTCCTCAAGTCTCCCTTTGGAGGTCATCTCTTCTAGGAAGTCTTTTCCAGCTTGTACACCCTGCTTGTTGCTCTTTGTGAAGACATCTACCACTGAACTGACCCGACTGCACTAGCACTTTATGCTTTCTTGGCTAAACATGCACTGCTTCTCTGGGGCATGGAGTAGGTGCTCAATAAGTGCCAAATGAATTAATGAACAAACTTGTCTTTTATTCCAATAAAACATTTCAATAAAAGGAATATATTCATAATTCTATTACCTAAAAACAGCTAAGGACACTTTACTCCACTTAAAAATTAGGCAGCCTAAATTTTTTTTAAAATCACATTTCTTAAGTTCCAAATAGGTTTTTTGAAAGAACTCTAGGTGGATCTAGGAAAACCACATAATACATTTTCAAATAAATTTGAAAATATTCTTTACAACATAAATTATATATAGGTGTTTTTAAAGGTACTCCTACTTTCCAGATCCTTGTTGATAAACATGGAAAGACTACTGGAAATATATAAAACTTTTTATACAAGTAAAGATTTTTATACCAACCTGCAAGGCAGCCTAATAAAATAATACTAATGATGACTAAAACATATTAATAACATACTAGATAGGCAGCAAAGCCTTAAAAGCATGGGCTCTGAAGCCATACTCCAGGGGTCTGAAACTTGACTTTGCCTCTTGCTAACTCTGTAAACTTGTGAAATCAGTGAATCTCATTTGTCTTAGTTTTCTTATCTGAAAAATGGGAACAATAATAGTAATTCCCTTACCTGTTTTATGGATGAAAGAAATTTCTACAGATAGAACACTTTTGTGTAAATATGAAACACAGTAAATGTTGCTGGTATTATTATCCTCCTCGTGATTTTCACCAAGAAATTAGCATATAGAAAGCAGTGTGTTAAGTACTTTGTATACACTAACTGGTCTTATCCTCAAAACCCTATGAAGCAGATAATATTACAATCTTCATATCACAGATGAGGAAAATGAGACCCGGAGAAATTAAGCAACTAGATCTGTATAACAAATTGATTAAGAGAATCAGAGATCAGACCCAGGCCAAATGATTCCAGAGCCTGCTTTTTTAACCGTGACACTGTACACTCCCTCAAGTGCCTAAAAAGTAATAAAGGAATTCCCCTCATTTAAAATAACTGGATTTCCCATGCTTCTTACTTTCCCACTTTTCACCATCATCCCACCTTAGCACCCATTTAAAAAGCATCTGCCTTTAGTGGCTATATTTTGTTCAAAATGTCCTATGGAAACCACTGTGACTCAGTTTACTAATCTTTGTGTCTGTTGTCAGTCAAATAAGGTTTTTCAACCTCAGCAAGTGTTGACATTTCTTTGTTCTTTGTTGCGGGGGGCTGTACTATGCGTTACAGAATGTTTAGCAGCATCCCTGGCCTCTACCCACTAGATGCCAGTAGCACCTTCCCCGTTGGGATAACCAAAAAATGTTTCCAGACCTTGCCAAATGTTCCCCAGGAGTTGAAATTTCCCCTAGTTGAGAACCACTGCAGTAAAGGAGTTTGAGACAATCCCCTTTTGTAGAGGTGCAGGGAGCTGTGAATAAGCTACTGGCACACACCATGCTCTTTTCCAATTCCAACTTCTGATCATGACTTTTCCCCTCCCTCTTTGCTGGGCTATCTTCCTTCCTTCTCAACTCAGTGCCACCTCTTTTAATCTACCCTCTTCAGGCTTCACAGCCTCACCTTTGGGTCCCTCATTTCATTGAACTCTTCCATTTTTGTATGTATGTCCCTGTCAGACTTTGAACATTTCAAGGGTATGAAATGTGTTTTCATCTGTGTACCTCCAGTATCTGGTATGTTGTAAACAAGTGTGCTTGCTGGATGTTTAACAAAATAATAAAAGTTGATCATACATTTTCAATGTAAGCATTTGTTCCCTGCTGCAGAGCCAGCACCTGAAATAATGTTTAATCCCATAGTAAATGCTCAATAAATATTTGGAAAATATTTTTCAAACTTGTCAGATCAGAGTATGATTATTATTTCATTAGGTGGATATTAGGTAATATTTCCATTAGGTAGATATTAACTTGACTTATATTTTCTCTGTATATTGGAAGAAGATTACATTTTTATACTCATGACTAATTAGCATTTTCATTACCATGTCCCTCCTTGAATTTACTCAGAAACCAGAATATACATCATGGAGGACAAAGTAAGAAGCAGCAAAAAAGTCATAGGCTTAGTGCATTACTTTGCACTAAGTTCAGAACTGTAAAACCAATGAAACTTTAAAAACTACTGAGTCTAACCACCCATTTCATTTACTCAATTAGTCATTCAACATACATTCACTGAGTGCCTACCAAACATTCCCTGCTAGAGACGCTGCACAGGGAGGACCTCAGAGTTCTTGGTCTTTTGGGAGAACAAGAAAGGAAAACAACACACAGTATGACAGGTGCTTAGTCAGAGATGTCACAGGGTATTGAGGGAGCCTGGAGTAGGGGCACATGCCACAGCCTGTGGTGGCCAAGAAAGTCTCCCCAGGGGAAGGATGTGAGGTAGGACTTGAAGGATACATGGAGTTGGCAAAAGAGGGAAAGCATCCTCCAGGGAGGGGAAACAATGTAGGTGAAGACCCAGAGTTATGCAACATGATGGACTGTTGGGAGGAAACTGAACACAGAGAGGCCAGCGATGGGAGCAAGGAAGGCGGGACATAGCCTATACAGATCAGAGCCTCTGCACAACTCTAAGAAGTCCCACATTCCCCAAAGCAAGCCATTCTAATCTTTTGGACAGGACGGACTACTGGAAAAATCTTCCTTACATTAAGGCAGAATCCATTTCCCTATGGAACAAAGCTATTGGGGTAAGTGAGGACGAGTACAGATCTGGAACAGCATGTCTTGAAGTGTGCACCACGGGCCTTCTATATGAGAACCAACTGGAGGACCAGGGAACCCTCACATTTAGCAACACGAGGTGAATCACAGCTCTAGGGACATATGCCTTCATGTGAAGAAAGGTGATGAGCGCTGACAGCATTATTACATCCAGAGACAAGAAGAAAAACAGGATCTGACTCTTTTACATCAGCTTGGAGCACCTGAGGATGCTCAACAAAGACCTGAGTGGGTTTTAGCCTTGGTGAGAAAGAGGGTTAAGCAAGGCTGGGAGTGGGTGGAAAAAGGAGTAATCAAGCAGTGAGGGGACTGTTGGGCATGGGGGACAGGAAGCCAGTCTGAATATTAAAGCAAGAAATGTATTGCCATCTAAACCCACTTTGAACTTCTCAGGAAACATACTAGCCATCGCTAACAAATGCTTTCTACACCTGTCTTTTGTTAACTTTCTCATCTCAAAACCCTGACACCCCTCCCAGGGCTGAGGCTATCTGGTACCTTTGTAAGAATTAGAAAGCAGCCTCGGGCCTCCCTGGTGGTGCAGTGGTTGAGAATCCGCCCGCCAACACAGGGAACACGGGTTCGATCCCTGGTCCGGGAAGATCCCACATGCCGAGGAGCAACTAAGACCGTGCACCACAACTACTGAGCCTGCGCTCTAGAGCCCGCGAGCCACAACTACTGAGCTCACGCGCTGCAACTACTGAAGCCCATGCGCCTAGAGCCCGTGCATCACAACGAGAGAAGCCACCGCAATGAGAAGCCCGCACACCGCAACGAAGAGTAGCCCCCGCTCACCGCAACTAGAGAAAGCCCCGCGCGCAGCAACAAAGACCCAACGCAGCCAAAAATAAATAAATAAAATAAATAAATTTATTAAAAAAAAAAAAGAAAACAGCCTCTCTACCCCCACCCAGCTCCACAGTCCTTCAGCTGTGCACGACAGGGAGCAGTGGCCCGAAACCTTCCCAAAGGTCACCCCGTCTCCTCTTTCTTACTTCCTTACTTTCAATAATAGTTAATAAGCACCTACTGTATGCAAGGTACTATGAGAAATACAAAGGGAAGTGTTAAATGAAGAAGAAAGCCTCAACCCCCACCCCGCTCCCCAACCACCAAAAGAAAAAAAGATGAGGGTAGAGAATGGGTAAAAAAGGACATTCCTGAGAGGATGTGGGAAGACTGAAAATCACAGATCTATAGGTTCCTGGGAGAATAATTTATCCCAGCACTCCACTTCGGACCATTGTCTCGTCTCAGACAAGCATTAGCATAACCATTAGCCTCTCTGCCATGTAATTATTCTTGGGCTGGCTTACTCTGGCCCCCTGCCAAACGGGAACATTCACAAATCTACATATGAATTTGGGATAGGGGATTTTTAATATACTCCTTCTAAATGTCCACTCACTGTTTGCAGCCAGGCAGGCTGCTCTAATGAGGTCTTTACCCTCCCCTCCCACCACCACCTCATTGGAATACGGATGGTTCATCATGGTACCTATTTGGTCCTTCATTCAATCACTGAACAACACTTACTGAGCAACTATTAAGTGCCAGGCCCTGTGCCAAAAAAATGATGGTGAACAAGGCAGCCATGGTTTATGCCCTAAGGAACTTGGTTTAGAGGGGAAAACAGACGTTTATTTCACCAGTCATTATAAATCTGATGGTCACAAAAGGGTACATTGAGAATGAACTTATCCTTACTAGTGGGAGCTTCCGCAGAAAGTAGGACCAAATACAATGCCAATCCATCCATGAAGCTCAAAAGCAGGAGACCTGGAGTTCCCCTTTGGAGAGTTCCTCAACCTCCCCCTTGTTGACAGTACTCCCAGCAAATTCTCTGTCCCTACACACACAACTGTCAAAGAAGGGGTCCTAGTCTCACTTTATCATCTCACGCCCTCCTTTAAATTTGCTAGCCACACCTAGTGGGTTCCAAAGCATCATGACCAGACCTGTCCCAGTGTTTCTCTCTAGAAAGTTAAGAGCCCACTGGGTGAGGATAGGGGTGAGGCCTGCACTCTAGTGAAGTTCTAGTGAAGGTCTGTCATAACCTTGGGAAAAACTTCCCCAAAGGGCTACATCCCAGTCAAGTCCCCTTGACTGTTCATGTTCATACACTTACTCTCTTGCAACACTCAGAGAATATCATGCCCCAACCATAGGATGTATTTTATTTTGAAGAACCCACATCCTATTTTATTTTCCTGGTTTTGTTTATAACCAAATCATGAAAAAAATAAAGCATGTTCTAGCATTAGAAGGTCTATCTACAATATCACCACATTTTCTCAGTCTACTTCAATAAAAGCCAATGCCTGCCAAGAAATTAAATAAATCTGGGTGCTCCCCACATTGTAATTTTCCATTTTGCATGTGCCAGGCAAAGAGAATACTGCCTTATTCTGTCACCAGAATAAAAGCAGCAAACTTGCAACTTCAAATCCATGAGCTTATTAAAAATCTTATTTTTAAAAATTCATTCTCTTGTAGTTGGGCAATAAACTTGAAAATACATTAATGCTCTGACTGTCAAGTAAGTATAGATAATGACATTAAATATGAACAAGCACATCATTTCATGGGTGCAAGAAGAGTTTATAAAATATAAATGCTCTGACAGTAAGAAAACACACTGCTATATTCAATTATATCATCTGCTCAAAATACAATTGCTTCTATGTTTGGTAAATAGACTAAATCCAGGTCACATTCCTGTGTTCAACTGAGTTTCTAGTCACTCCCTTTTCTCTAAATACTTGCGTTCTTTGTTTCTACATGTTCTTAAGTGTCATCATTTATTGCTATAGGCATGATGGCTATACTTAACTAATAATGACAGTGGTTGTCATTAGATTTTAACTCAGTAACACTAGTCTGACATATCATTTGAAGTATGTCTTCAATTTAAATTTGATTAAAATTACAAACATCCCATTTATTGTGCCAATCAAAATGTTGTCACCCTTTCCCTGAACTTTTCTATGAACTTTCTTGAAATAAGTTATGGCAGCTTAAAGTTAAGGCTAGCCTTGGGTCATAAACATATTTTAAAATACCACTCTTGGAATTGAGCAGAGCAAGGCCAATTGGGGCTCCTTTTCTAAAGACTTGATTTTGACTTACACCCCAGAAAAATTCTCAAGGCAAAAAGTACAATATAGTGAGACTTCCAAGGCTTTAACTCAGATTCCCATAACATGCTGTAACACAAGTGCTCGGTAGGGATTTAATTTGGTTGCATGTATTTTAAGATCTCGGACCTAGCAAATACCTTTGGTAGTAAAACCAGGTACTTTCCTGTATGCAAAACTGTTGGAAACGTGTTGAGCAAGAGATGGAGCAAAAGAAGGAAAATAGATAAAGAGCATGTGCAAATACAATGTTTTAGACACATATAGAGCAGGCTTCTTACACACATTGTCTTATTTACTCCTCATAGCTACACTACTGGGCTCAATTTATGGATGAGGAAACTGAGGCTTAGAGAGGTTAAGTGACTTGCCCAGGTTCGTAGAGTAGTTTGCTTCCCTGGCACTGATAAAAAAGTAGAGACAAATTATTGTGTTGTTGTTGCTGTTTTCCCGAACCCAGGCAGCTATTCTGGGAAGGTAGCAGTGGACACAAGGTTCTAATTAATAGCCTTGGGATCTTTTTTTTTTTTTTTTAGTGTTTTTCTATGCATGGGAAGATGCAAGAGCCTGGGCTCATTGAAAATATTCCTTTGGTATGCATCTTTTTAAAAATAAATAAATAAATTTATTTATTTCTTTTTGGCTGTGTTGGGTCTTCATTGCTGCGTGCGGGCTTTATCCAGTTGCAGTGAGTAGGGGCTACTCTTCATTGCGGTGCGCAGGCTTCCCATTGCTGTGGCTTCTCTTGTTGCGGAGCACGGGCTCTAGGTGTGTGGGCCTCAGTAGTTGTGGCACACGGGCTCAGTAGTTGTGGCTCACGGGCTCTAGAGTACAGGCTCAGTAGTTGTGGTGCACGGGCTTAGTTGTTCCGCGGCATGTGGGATCTTCCCGGACCAGGGCTCAAACCCGTGTCCCCTGCATTGGCAGGCAGATTCTCAACCACTGTGCCACCAGGGAAGCCCTGCCTTGGGATCTTAACGGCATTTGTAACTTTAGTTATGTGTATGAAATGCTATTCTTTGTGTTCTATTTTGACGACGGATTTATAAACATTTAATTTTCAAATAATTTATCTTTTTTTTTAGAAAACTAAGACACTATCCAATAATCCTTTTAGATATTATTACCTCTATTATACAGGTAAGGATAATGACGTGCAGACCAATCTGCCCAAGGTCATATAACAGGGACTAGAATCTTGCAATACCATCTGACTTCAAGTCGAGTGTTCTTCCCACTAAATAATAATGCATTTCTCATGCCTCTCCTAACAGATGTCTGAAAGCTTCAAAAACGAATGGTTTGGAAGGCAAAACCCTGAAAGAGTACATATAGACTATATAAATGAATTCTCAGGTAAAGTAGCAAGCAGGTAGGTAGACAACTGCCTAAGAGATTTCATTTAAAAATCTCATTTTTATTGCCTTTATAACACTTAACACTGTCAATAAATAACTTATTTAGTTCTCTATATGTTTATGTCTATTGCTTCTTCCACCTTATTAGAACCAGAATTCCATGAGACCTCTCTCTTGTTCACACCATATCCTGGCATACTGTAGGGATTCAATAAACACTTCTTGAGGAAATGACTGAATGAATGAATGGTCTCTCTTTAACTATTCCTCTGTCTCCTTAGACGGAACCATATTTTTTTTTTATTGCCTTCCACACACTCTCTCAGCTCTAGTCAGGGAGGTGTTCTCTCTGTCCACTTTTACCCATGTAGCAAACAACTCAAGGTGATAAAGACAGCATTTATAACCCTTCTGAGTTAATATCCTAGTGAGAATTAAAATTTATCAGATTTCTTTGCAGCTATGACAGAAAGACCATATCCAAAACCCTTAAGGTCAGATGTGATTCCATAAGTAGAAATTTTTGAATTTCAAAAATGTTAATATGTTACATATATCAAATATTATGTAATGTGCCCAACAAGGTCTAGGAGAGCAGCCCATAATCAAACACATTAATTATTTTTCTTCAAAACAATCAATTGGTTATACCAAATAAGGTCCTGCTATTAAATGAGTTATGAAAAAATTGTTTGGTCATCTGCAATTTTGGATTTTAGAATTGCATGTAAGAGACTGTGGACTTGTAGCACTAACTCAGGGGTTGTAAGGAGAAAGTATAATACACTTTAAGCACATGCTGAGTGCATGGCATGCAGAAAGTATTCAAATTATCAGGACAGTTATAGGTTTGCAGCCATCTTCATTAAACAAGTGTAGCCTCTGTGTGCATATATACAATATATACAATTCAACAATTCATGAATATGTCAAGAATTTAGATGTTTCTCAATGATTTGTTATTTTGACAGTATGAGATGCTGCCATATGCATGCTCTAAATTTTCCTACTGGCTAAGGATTCTTTTCGGTGGTGGGGGAGCGTCCATCTCTTGCAATGTCTTCAGACCCACATCTGTTTATATAGTAAGGATACTGTACACATTTATAGGTTTAAAACTTTTGAAATAGGGAAATATATAAAATATATGCCTATAGTTTTACCCTCACTTGTAGAAATAGATAAAAGAATCATGTGCTCTCTCAGAAGTAGGTTTTTTTTCTTTTTTTCTCTGCATAATATCATTTTCCTGCTTTTGGTATATGCAGCTAAGTGGGAGAGGAGGTGGACTGACAATCTCACCTAATACATATACTATACAAACAAAATGATAATAGAGAATTTGGGAACACCCACTCTAACTCCTGCTGCAGCTACCCAAGTTAAGTAGTGGTCACCCTATGGGTGAGCATCACAAAGCCCAGTATTAGCTTTAGCAGGATTAATGCAGCCATCAGTGTAGACAGCACTGGAGCATTGTCTTGAGATCCAGCAGCAAGAACAGCAAGTGTGATGTGGGTAGTGGATCACTTCTTGAAACTTGTGCTTTTAACACAACCATTTAAAAGTCGACAAATTCAGGAGACATATAATGGAACAGAATATAATGCATGAATCCAGGTTCATTAAACTAATGCATTTTTTGAAAAACAAAATATGACAGAACATTTCATTACTGATGCAGATATGAGAAAAAGTGTTATGCTGCTATTTAGAATGTGTCTTGTATGCCGTGGAATTGAAATATTTCCAAATCATCAATAATTAAAATGATGAGAATCCATCATTTCACTGACATTTACTTCTACATGAAAAGATGGCCTATTTTAAATGTGCTCACACATATTCTTGTCAATCACTAGCTGTCACAGCAAATTATTTCATTTTGTAGATCACATGGCACTTAGAAGAATTAAATTTAGATCTTAGGTGTAGTATCAAGAACCCTTTTCATGGATTTTTTTTTCTGTGACTACATCTTCACAATACAGTATATAAAAGATGTAAAATCCTATTCGCAATACTCAGTTTCACTTCTGGTTAAGAAAACTCAGGACTGAAATGAATCACTATAAATGATAACACTGAAAGCCAAATAGTAGAATAGGATATACAGGAAAGAATGAAAATACAAAACTAAAATAAATAAATAAATAAAAATAAACAATCAGAACTCCATACAATGAAACTTGGACCTAATGAATTAGGCCCAAACAGATTTTTTCCCTCATCTTTTTTAAGACATTTAAGCTACTGCAGAGCATAAATCATTTCTTATGCTAGGTTTGCATTGCCTACAGCTCCTAGCAGTTATAAAGGAGCTGAACTCTTATAAACCCCATGAATCTGATGCAAGAATTTTTACTGTGCCACTATTAAGCAGAAGATCCAGGAAACTGTGAATAAAACCTAAACTGTATGCCCATGAATATGAAAACTTTAAAAATCCCTTTTCAAACAACTCATTAACTACATCTTCACAGTTCTAGAGGAATCTTTAATAAATTTCAGTATCTTCAAATGGCAGAATTACAAGACTTAATAAGACAGTTGATCTTCATCAAATGTCGTCATAAAAATTCTTTCTGTTTTTCCCACACACAATTAATCTTTCTGTTTAGGTGTTCAACTTCAAATGTAAGAAATATTCTAATATTGCATTTCAACAGGGAATGCTTCATGTCAGTCTTGACCTTGGCTTGACCTCTATATGAAAGCTCTGTGTTTGGAGGTATGTGATGAATAGCTCTCCAGCTTTCTATTAAATCCAGTGCCACTGGTTGTCAACAGTGATGCTCAAAAGGGGTGGTAAAATATTTCAAAACTCAGAAATGTTCTGCAGGTCTCTTTCTACCTTAGTAAATCTGGAAATAGTTCTAAGGCAATTTTCACTATCTACACTATTTTTCTAAAGAATAAGAAAATAATGAAGTATGGAAATATAATTGCCAAAATATACATAGATTTATTTGGCTTTCCTGTGTCAGAAATAAAATAAATTTTCCTTTGGAGGGCCCAAAGCATTCAGTTTAAAAATTTTTTTAAATTTAAAATCAGAGATGAAGGGATAATCACAAAAAAAGAAATCAGACTATGAGTCCATTTTTTTATCTGTCTCTGATCTGGCCTCGTACCTGGCACATAGTAGACTCTCAATGAATGTTTGTTGAATGAATGAAAATCAGTATATTAAAATAATGACCAGTTACTGACTCTAATGTTTGTTGGTTAGTTGTACATAAAATATTCATGCTCATTTGGAAAGATACAACAGTAACACCAAATTCTGCCAGGTGTTTTCCTCCTATTTACCTTAAGAAAATAGAATTTTCCAACTTCTGAGAATGCCTCCTTCCTCTAAATTTATCTACCACTTTCAAAGCTACACATGCATGTTTTATTTTTATGGTAAACTCATGACAACAAGTTGGCAAATTATCGATTATCTATGAAACTCATGCAAGAAAGGTAATTTTAACCTGATTTGAAAAAGTGAATGTGTAGGTGGTATACATATATGAAATCTCCCCACACCCCTCTCAAATTATATACATATATATGATAAACTACATATATGAAATAAATTATTATTTAATATATATATAATAAATTATTGGTGTTTATATTCTTGTTCTGAAAGAAACCAAGTATCAGTTTTTAGACTTATAGGCTTATCTATGAGCTTAACTTAGACAAGTGGCTTTTTCCCCATCATACTTAAGTCTTTTTAACGGACATGTGATATGCTAGTCTGTGTCCAAGCTCACCTACAATTTCTTTTCTCAGAAGACGAGGCACATCTGCCACCTGCTCTACTCCGTGTCCCAGCAACAACTGTCGAGCAGCATAAAGATTGATTATCAGTCAAAAACCATTGCACAACACCAGATTTTGGTGGGTTAAGCTTGCTGATCCAGCAAGAGATGGTGTGAAATTTTCAGGAGTGTGTGCCAACATTTTGGTGCTAAAAGAACAGCAGTGCATGTCACAGTGAAACACAGCCAAAGATACGCAGACAAAGCAGAGAAGTTTTTTGTTCTAGACTTGGCTTTAAAAGGATAAAAGAGAAAACAAAAAGTAGGAGGAAATTAGTTTGTACATTTAAAAATCATCCACCAAGCTTAGTCACGTGTGTAACATTGTTATTTTAGGCATACATGTCCAGATCTTCTAAGAAGCTTAGCTATAAATAATTTTTATATATCTCTTGCAAAATACCATAATCATAAGAACGGCAAGTACTTCTGATTAATAAAAATAAATGAGGATCTTAAGGAAGCATTTATTACATATATATCTGAATATAAAAAAGTCACAGAAACATTTACCCACAAAGACTCATGCTTTTATACAAGCAGATGATTCAATGAATACAAAATAAAGGCAGCCATATTTTAAAGTTAAAGCAAAATTTGAAAAATATATGGGTCTACACTACGGCATAGGTAATTTTCACTGTGTATTGTAGCAACAAGTTTCTTTACAAGGACCAAATTACCTTGAACTTTCTAATGAATTCAAGAAATTATTTCCTAATGATCAAGTATTCTTAAAGAGATAGAGATCCTAGTATCATTTTATATAATAACATTAATAGAAGAAGAATTTTCATCACTTCATCTGTAATGAACTTCAGAATTACTTTTCTTCTACTTATGCAATTACTGCCTAGACTTGCCTTTGGTTCACTGGCTTTACAGCAGTTGCAGGAAAAAAAAAATACTTCTAATAAGGTATAAAAAGCAGAGGGGAATACAGCAGTTAGATACACTGAATTTGTATGGCAAAGTTCTTATGTCATTTAAATGTGATTACCATATACAGCACTTGATAACAGATCCTGGGTATGACATGCTTAGAAGAATATTCTTAGACAGTGGTACTTTTATTTCTCTCTTAAAACAGATTCTTTCCCACTGAAAAAAAATTTTTTTTTTAATTTTAGAAAATCTCCACATTTCTGAAATGTTAGAAACAATGGACTTTTAAAAAAGACCTTACCTACAAGTGTGTCTAAAATATACATATTCATATTTTGTAAATGTAAAATATATATATATACATTTCAAGGTTAAAAGTCAAGCTGTAGCATTTATCTTATGAAAAATTTCATTTGGAAAATCACATGTATATAAGAATTATATGTTCATTACTGGCCACATTTTCAAAATTATGTTAATGCCATCTGAAAAAAGACCAAGAGTGTAAGTGAATAAATGATACTTGAAACTTTGAACTATTTTCTGAGAGAATAAGTCTAATGAATTATGTCTGTTGAGTGTCACAGAAACTAAACAGTAAATTCAATAATCTCTGATTTAATTTATTATATTTTCACCATTTAACCTCCTGCAGGCTCCCTAATGTCTATTCAGATCTATATTAAATTAAGCACCAATGCTAATGAAGGGCAATAAACGTGGCTGTCAGTGGATTTTTCTTTCATTAAGCACATTATCCTCTTACTGAGCTGTAAATGCGTAAACATTAGTTTTGTTAAACCATGCAAAAAAGACAGAATGAAAATCATTTTTTAATTGCACCCCTTAAGCAATTTACTGTGGTGGGGGGGTAGGGTGTTTTTTTTTTTTTTTTTTTTTTTTTTTTACCTTTAATTTTTTTGAATGGATCTAAAAAGGGCTCTCCCGTTGAAACATAAACATCGGCTTCACAGGGTACGTCTTCGGGTTCGAGGGCTTCAGTGCCATCTGCCAAGAATACTCGTCGTGCAGCCATGTTCAGATGCAGCTTTTCCGTGCACTCCTCCAGCAACTAACAGAAAGCAAGAGGTAAGAGAAAGGGATTGACAACAAAGAAAGTAACACATTTCCGCTAAACAAAAGACGCAATGATCAAATAGAAACCCACTGAGCCACTTGCCAAGTTAAGTAACTCAATAACTCCGCCAATATGGTTATTTTGTAGCAATTGAAAATATACAAATAGGTTAATCACAACACTGAGAATATTTGATTCTCAAATTCTACTCCTTGAACATTCCATCATTTTAACAATGCTATAAAGATATAAAGCCATTGTATCTGTTTAATTAAATATACTACTTATATATTGATAAAAAAAGGAATGAAATGCCTGGGAGGTCTATGTATATACATATAAGCAATTTACAGATACAGAAAATTTTAAACAATAAATTTTTTCTTTCTCACTTTTCATAGATAAAGAGAATAAGGGAAGAAATAAATCACTGAAAACTTTTGGACACCAGTTACCAAGGTGATGGTTGGTACAGTAACTTTGGCAAAAACTGTTCTAGATCCATTTTTGTAAGCTGTTACTCTAATCACTCTGGGTTGAAGTTTGTATCTTTGAGACAATCTATGCCAATCCTGGTCCAACTTAAATTTTAAAGAAGAGAACTTTGCAACTCTGAAGAAAAAAACACACAACAATTTGTGCACGTTAATTAGTAAACATATTTAAGTAAATATTATCCTGGGTATTTTCTACAGATATAAGCACTAACGATTGTTCCTAAATATTCCTCAGAAAAAAAACTTTTTATAGGATAAGATTGTCCATATATACTTAAATATTTTTAAAAAATTTAATACATGATAAGTTTGCCAAAACTGTTCATGTAAAACACATATCTCAGAATAAACCGTTTAAATCATTTTACTATAAAGCATCACAACACTCATTTTTAAAAATTATACATATATATGCTATATTCTAACAGAAAGCAAAAAAAATAGTAATATGGTCTTATCATCATGAAATAGTAAATGGCTAAGATTTTCCCTTAAGTTTTCATGTTTATCAAAGTTCTTCGATTTTTTTTTAAAGATTTGAAATTCAAATACATCATACTAAACTTTTCATTCTGAAGTCAATTTTATTGCTTTCATTTCAAATTGCTTGGGGGCAGTAAGAGAAGATTTCTAAGTTTTGTTTTCAGTCAAAACCAGTTTCAATCCGTATTATTTTTCTCAGCAAAAGTACATGTAAATGACTAACATGTCATACTTTTTACTTAAGAGTTCTCTAGCTAACCCTAGTAACTCCTAATGCCACAGCAGCAAAGTAAACATTTTAAAGTAAAAATGTGAGATAAATTAAAACCACGATATATCCACATATTTGAACATATGAAAATAATGTGAATATCAGTTTCTTAGTTTAATTTTTATTTTTATCAACATTTTCTTCTATCCATAAACTTAAGTTAACAGTTTATGATAACAATCTTGATGTGAAAACATACACAAAATGGTTTGTTTTTTTTTTTTTTTTTTTTTTGGTACGCAGGCCTCACACTGTTGTGGCCTCTCCCCTTGCGGAGCACAGGCTCCGGACGCGCAGGCTCAGTGGCCATGGCTCACGGGTCCAGCCGCTCCGCGGGATGTGGGATCTTCCCGGACCGGGGCACGAACCCGCGTCCCCTGAATCGGCAGGTGGGCTCTCAACCACTGCGCCACCAGGGAAGCCCCCACAAAATGGTTTTATAAGTTCATTTCAATTTGATTTTATTTCAAATATTGGTTAAATATCAAAAGTATGCATTTCTACTTTTACACAAATATCTGGTAAACCAAGGTATTTCATGGTCTTAGCCTGATTCGGCTTCAAATATTCCTTTCAGAGTTTCATATTATCTGCATTCAAGTGTATCTCATGTTTTCCCCAAGTGCAATTAGCAACATTCTACTCAGGTGCTTTCAAAGAAAAAAGTAAACAAAACAAAAGCAGAAACAAAACTCTAGAGATGTGTTACATTTTAATGTTTGAAACAGTCAACTGAGTCATTATAAATTCTGCTCAAAAGAAAAAGCTTCAACAGTCAGTTAAAAAGAACAGAGAACAGCTTTGATTACCTCAGTTGACCCACTGGAGCACTGACAGGTCTGTTTCTCTTGGATGCTGATATAAAAAAAGAATTGTTTTTACTGTTTGATTTGTAGCTATCTGGGTCTGATATTTCATCATGGCTATGATCTGATGCTGTTTGATGTATGGAGCAATCTTGAAGTGCTGACCCTTCTGATGCTGCCGCTGAATGTAAAAGTCTGTTGGGGCCAAACTGAGGCTGCAAATAATCTTCAGTAGGTTTAATAACTGCTTTTGCCTGGGATGACATAAACTCTCTGAAAGAAACAATGCAGGGAAGAATACAGTGAACTGATGTGTAATCACTTATTAACAGCTACCACATAATAACTAGTTGTGTGCTATGTGCTAGACAAAACATTACACACTTAGACAGTATTTTGCTTAAGCCTTACAATATCCCTGGGAGGTGGGTACTATTTTTATCCCCATTTTACAGATTTAAAAAGTTGTGGCTCAGAGAGGCTAATTAACTTACCCGTGCTCACATAATCAGTAGTTGACATGGTGGGAAACTGAACGCAAGATGTCCTAAAATAAAACCCACATTCATAACCATTACATTTAATCACTTAATGAAACTAAAGAAGAAAAATTGTGTAATGCTTGAAGCAATGTTAAGTAACATTTTAAAATTCTTACATTGATTTATTAAACACTAGCACTCTGTTAAGTATTAGTAAATATAAAAATTAAAGAGATGTGGCTCCTACTCTCAAGAAACTTGCAAACTATCCCCTAATAAAGAGAGAATGTATGTTAAATAAACTGCTTAGAATGCTGGGTGTATATTAACCTTAAGTGCAAAAAGAATTCCTTGAAGGCAAACTTTTGTGCGTTGGAATAATGTTGGTAAAGTCTTTACAGCAGACCTGGGATTAGGTGATAACTCATCCTGGTTTGCTCAGGACTGTCCTGGCTTTGGCACTAAAGCCACACATCGCAAAAATTCCCTTAGCCTCAGACAAATTGGGACAGTTGATTACCCCACCTGGTATTTAAGCTGAAAGAGTAGTATTTAGATGAACTAAATACTTTAACAGGGGACCACATGACCTGGGATGATATGTAAATCTATGCAAATACCAAGTCAGAAAGATGGAAAATGTAGAATTGCTGGCATGGTAAAATGAAACAAGCTTAAACATATTTGAGAATACTGAGCTGTTGGGCAGAGGATCAGCCGTAGAGGACAGTTAGTTTCCATGTATTACTGTAATTGGGGCTATTTTTATACCAACCATACCTGCCACTTTCCAATTTGCTAGTTCCTCAATAGTTCTTATAAGTAATATAATGTAACCTCCCCATCCACACAATTACAAAATAACACATGCTTAGTGTGGAAATCTTGGCACGAACAACCCCTACTCCAAATTTTTCTCATCCACACATTTCATTATAATCACAATTATTTCATCTGGCCTGTCTTCTTTATGTCCACAAGGGTGTAAAATGGTTTATTATTTCCTCTGAAAGAATGGAAGGTATTTATGTGCCACAGGGTAAATGGCTGCATGTGGATGAGAGTTGACACAGCGGGTCAATGGAGCTCAAACACTGGGATCCAGGGCCTCCCTGGTGGCGCAGTGGTTGAGAGTCCGCCTGCCGATGCAGGGGATACGGGTTCGTGCCCCGGTCTGGGAGGATCCCATATGCCGCGGAGCGGCTGGGCCCGTGAGCCATGGCCGCTGGGCCTGCGCATCCGGAGCCTGTGCTCCGCAACGGGAGAGGTCACAACAGGGAGAGGCCCGCATACCGCAAAAAGAAAAAAAAAAAAAAAAACAAAAAAACACTGGGATCCAAGCAGTTGTATTTTGTTGTTGTTGTCATCACATGTTTCTATCCCAGTCTGCCCTGGACTGTGCATAGCACTGAGGAGAGAAATGGCCTTCCCTACATTCTGAGGATCCACCCAGGTTCATAACTGTGGCAAACAGCATCTTGAATGGATCATTGGACTTTAGCTCTGGCTGAGGTGGGACCTCCCTGCAAACTACCTGAGGTACTCAGATATTGATGGCAGTGGGGAGTGGTGGTATATGGCAGCAGTCATGTCACACTGGTGGTGTTTCTGCAGCAACAGCAACAGAGCTGCAAATGGTCACTAAACTCTTCAACCTGGGGGAAGAGCAGTAAAGCCAGGAGGAAAGATCTGCAACTCTCATAATCAGCTCCCAGTGCCCATACACAGTTACTTGGAAAGAAAATTCTTATGTAAAGAAAGAAAAGGAATTCTCTACTAAATGCAGAATGAGGTGTCTTTCTTTTTTAATGAATGCATTTTGTTTACTGTCAAATATTTTTACAAATATACTAATGATTTTATGTAATAATCCATTATTCTACCACCACAATGCAAAAAGGTTATTAATTTTTCCATATTCCAAAGCTTCAACCACATCATACCTTTATTTTAATACTTTGCCTTTTTTACTTAACACTGTTTTACAACCATTTTTCAGATTGCTATATGGTCTTTACAGATTTTACTGGAACGTAATATTTTTGTCAAGCATATTTTGCTTTTTTTCCAACTGAGTCGTTTAAGGGTTATCTATGATTTTTGTCTGCTGGCATACCTTTCCCCTGTATTATGGTAACAGCACTTGCATCCTTTTGAGAAACTATCCATCCCTACCCCTCCCAACTCCACATGATTCTGGTGGGATTAGGAAAATAAATTATATGAGATTTACCTGGTAAATGGTAAAAAGAATTAAACTATATGGTTCTATCATATATGTATTTATTACTTACTTTTCTCTAGTAATTTATATGTAAAAGGGGAGAAAGGGTAGTTTTTCATGTTTAAAAGTCACTACTATTTCACCATCTTTAGTCTTCAGCTTTTTTTTTTTTTTTTTTTGGTGGCACTGGGTCTTCATTGCAGTGCGCGGGCTTCTCATCGCAGTGGCTTCTCTTGTTCCGGAGCACGGGTTCTAGGAGTGCAGGCTTCTGTAGTTGTGGCTCGTGGGCTCTAGAACGCAGGTTCAGTAGTTGTGGTGCACAGGCTTAGTTGCTCCGCAGCATGTGGGATCTCCCCAGACCGGGGATCGAACCCGTGTCCCCTGAACTGGCAGGCACATTCTTAACCACTGTGCCACCAGGGAAGTCCCTAGTCTTCAGCTTTGATTTATTTTATCAACACTGAAGACAGGTGTGCACTAGTTCTTACACACTGTGGAACTGTTCTTTCTTATAACAACCGATGTGTTTCCTAGTCATTGTGTGTGTGAGAGGATGATCACAGAACTTGGCAAAGCTAACTTGTCCCACATGGGAATTAAATTCACACACATGGTTTGTTAAATTAATGCTGGAAATGAGGGTGTTAGGATCATTCAGTTTGCAAGGAATAAACAGGCATCTGGGTTTCAAGTGATAGAGCTTATAACAGGATACACAGAAAGTTAAGAAAGGAGATAAAACCACTCTAGAAGAGCACAAAGAGAATTAGAAGACCATTTATTGCTCTCCAGGATATACTAGTGACTTAAGAACAACTCTAGACCATTTTTTTGATTTAATAACCTCATCTCTCCTTCTGTGTCTATCTGCTTCCTCTTTGTACATCTCATTGCGTAACCTATCTCTGTTCTCCTCCTCTTTCCTCATGGCTTCTGCTAACTTCCTCTACGTATCTCCCCATTTCTATACCACATGACTTTCTGCAGACTCTCTCTGTATGATACATTCAACTCCCCCAAAAGTTTAATTTCATCACTACCCAATATAGGACACCCCTGTTGGATAGAACTCTCAAGCTGGACAACTTCACACTGGCAAACGTGTGGGTGGGAAAGTACCCATCAGTGGCCAAAAAAACTATGGATAGGACAGCAGGATAATAAGGTACAGAGGAGTTAAAGTAAGATGGGTCTCAGATGCCTCCCAAAAAAGGAAAACGTAATTGGCAGGGAACTTGCATGGCCTATAGTGAGATAAGCAGAGATACTATAAATTTAATTGATTGAAAAAGTCCTCACTAAACATATCACACAATTTAAATTACTACCAGATGTGTTTAACGATCTGTTTTCCAGGCAAGTTTATTTTATATTAAAAAGATAAAATGTTTTAAAAAACCCACTACTCAAAGGCTGTTTTGATATTTCTGGTTATTTTAGTTTTAGCCATTCACTTTTTTTTTTAAACATCTTTATTAGAGTATAATTGCTTTACAATGGTGTGTCAGTTTCTGCTTTATAACAAAGTGAATCAGTTATACATATACATATGTCCCCATATCTCTTCCCTCTTGCAACTCCCTCCCTCCCACCCTCCCTATCCCACCCCTCTAGGAGGTCACAAAGCACCAAGCTGATCTCTCTGTGCTATGCGGCTCCTTCCCACTAGCTATCTATTTTGCATTTGGTAGTGTATATATGTCCATGCCACTCTCACTTTGTCCCAGCTTACCCTTCCCCCTCCCCTTATCCTCAAGTCCATTCTCTATTAGGTCTGCATCTTTGTTCCCATCTGGCCCCTAAGTTCTTCTGACCATTTTCTTTTTTTTTTTTTTAGATTCCATATATATGTGTTAGCATATGGTATTTTTCTCTTTCTGACTTACTTCACTCTGTATGACAGTCTCTAGGTCCATCCACCTCACTACAGATAACTCAGTTTCATTCCTTTTATGGCTGAGTAATATTCCATTGTATATATGTGCCACATCTTCTTTATCCATTCATCTGTCAATGGACACTTAGGTTGCTTCCATGTCCTGGCTATTGTAAATAGAACTGCAATGAACATTGCAGTACATGTCTCTTTTTGAATTATGGTTTTCTCAGGGTATATGCCCAGTAGTGGGATTGCTGGGTCATATGGTAGTTCTATTTTTAGTTTTTTAAGGAACCTCCATACTGTTCTCCACAGTGGCTCTATCAATTTACATTCCCACCAACACAGCAAGAGGGTTCCCTTTTCACCACACCCCCTCCAGCATTTATTGTTTGTAGATTTTTTGATGATGGCCATTCTGACTGGTGTGAGGTGATAACTCATTGTAGTTTTGATTTGCATTTCTCTAATGATTAATGATGTTGAGCATTCTTTCATGTGTTTGTTGGCAATCTGTATATCTTCTTTGGAGAAATGTCTATTTAGGTCTTCTGTCCATTTTTGGATTGGGCTGTTTGTTTTTTTTGATATTGAACTGCATGAGTTGCTTGTATGTTTTGGAGATTAATCCTTTGTCAGTTGCTTCATTTTCAAATATTTTCTCCCATTCTGAGGGTTGTCTTTTCATCTTGTTTATGGTTTCCTTTGCTGTGCAAAAGCTTTTACGTTTCATTAGGTCCCATTTGTTTATTTTTGGCTTTATGTCCATTTCTCTAGGAGGTGGGTCAAAAAGGATCTTGCTGTGATTTATGTCATGGAGTGTTCTGTCTATGTTTTCCTCTAAGAGTTTGATGGTGTCTGGCCTTACATTTAGGTCTTTAATCCACTTGGAGTTTATTTTTGTGTATGGTGTTTGGGAGTGCTCTAATTTCATTCTTCTTCTTCTTTTTTTTTTTTGGTACGCAGGCCTCTCACTGTTGTGGCCTCTCCCGTTGTGGAGCACAGGGTCCGGATGTGCAGGCTCAGCGGCCATGGCTCATGGGCCCAGCCGCTCCATGGCATGTGGGATCTTCCCGGACTGGGGCACAAACCCACGTCCCCTGCATCGGCAGGCGGACTCTCAACCACTGCACCACCAGGGAAGCCCCTAATTTCATTCTTTTACATGTAGCTGTCCAGTTTTCCCAGCACCACTTATTGAAGAGGCTGTCTTTTCTCCATTGTATATTCTTGCCTCCTTTATCAAAGATAAGGTGACCATATGTGCATGGGTTTATCTCTGGGTTTTCTCTCTTGTTCCATTGATCTATATTTCTGTTTTTGCGCCAGTACCATACTGTCTTGCTTACTGTAGCTTTGTAGTATAGTCTGAAGTCAGGGAGCCTAATTCCTCCAGCTCCGTTTTTCTTTCTCAAGATTGCTTTGGCTATTTGGGGTCTTTTGTGTTTCCATACAAATTGTGAAATTTTTTGTTCTAGTTCTGTGAAAAATGCCAGTGGTAATTTGATAGGGTAGCCATTCACTTCTAATTGTAGAGAAATTGAGAATGTAATATTGTGATTTTAAGCCCAGTCTCTGGACCATCTGGCACAGTAGTTTGTTGTTGATGTTGGCACAAAGGGATATGGGCTGCAAGATAGGATTGTCCTCCTTGATGCCAACCTTTAGAGTGAGCAAATAGCTGCCAGCATGATTATCCCATCATCGTAATACAGGACTTTTTTTTTTTTTGGCTGCATTGGGTCTTTGTTGCTGCACACGGGCTTTCTCTAGTTGCAGCGAGTGGGGGCTACTCTTCATTTCAGTGCGTGGGCTTCTCATTGCAGTGGCTTCTCTTGTTGAGGAGCATGGGCTCTAGGTACGTGGGCTTCAGTAGTTGTGGCATGCAGGCTCAGTAGTTGTGGCACACAGGCTTAACTGCCCCGTGGCATGTGGGATCTTCCCAGAACAGGGCTCAAACTCGTGTCCCCTGCACTGTCAGGCAGATTCTTAGCCACTGTGCCACCAGGGAAGTCCCCATAATACAGGACTTTATTCCCCCTTCAAAATCCTCCCCATTTATTTCTGAGTCCCTAAGGTAGTGCACTATAAATTCCTAAAATTGCCTCCTAAGTCCCTATAAAAATCTGTTGGTGAGAGTCATAGCCGTTTCGCCTTACTACCTCACTGCTGCCACTGGTCATCACAAGAGCAATGAGATCCACATGGAGGTGCTGCCTTGTAGTATTCCCCAAGATTCCAGTGCTTGGAATGCCAGAACAGTTCAGTACAGAGGTGGGAAGAAGAGACACCTCTCTAACTCTATTTTATACTAAGTCACCCAGACACTGAAGCAGGTGAAGTTGTAGGCAGAGTCCCAGAAAGTCTTCATTGAATAGTTTCATCAGCCCTTTTAGCCCTTACCCACTCAGTTACAGGGACACTAACCCAGCCCACAGGCTAGATAAGGAATAAATAGTATATCATACCCTTCATAATGACAATAATAGTAACAATACTAACAGTTAATGACTACAAAGCACTTATTGTGACAGTCACTGTTCTAAGCATTTTACTTATATTTACATTTAATCCTTACAACAGTCCTATATTATATTCTTCCTTTTACAGATGAGTGAACTGAGGGCTTACAGAACTTGTCAAAGGTCACACAGCAGGCAGGTGTCAGAGAGAGGATTCAAATCCAAGTAGTCTGGCTCCACAATATCTATACTTAACTATCGTCCTATAATATTATTCCCATTAACCCTAAAATTTCCTTATTTTCCATTAGTTAGAAAATTGAAGTTCCTATTCAAAAAAGTTCAGGAAAACAGATGGCTACTACAATGGAACTGAAACTTAAAATACAGGAGAGTAATGGGGAGGTGGGCAAGGAGGTAGTTCTACATTAGCAGCAGTGAACCAGTAGTGCTCTTGAGCCAATAAAGCTCTAATATCTAGATGGTATTTAAGTCACCACAATTGTAGTCTCCCTATTTTTCTTTCTTTCTCTTGTTTCTCCTCCCCTTTTTATTTTAAAAGACCCTTTTCGCCCCCTCTGCAAAAATCTCTTAAAAATCCCATGACTTTCAGATTTATTAAAGTGAATTTCCCTCCTCCTCCAGATTTATATACATCTTTACATAGTTATTCTCCTTTCAAAGACAGTTTTTGCCTTTTGAGAATTTAGCTTGTTTACATTTAATATATATTCACAAGGTTATCTCCTTCACCAGGACAGTCTTTGTCCTTTGAGAATTTACCTTCATGCTTATGCTTTGTTTTCTAGTTTTATGTTCCTTTTCATTCTTTTCTTATTTTCTCTTGGATTAAATAATACTTTAAAAAATTGCTACATTTTCCCCTTGTATTAGGTTGTATGCCACACTTTGTTTAACCTTATTTTTAGTGGAAACATTAGATACTACAATATAAACCCTTGTCTTATTAAAGTTTTACATAAATGACTAACATATTATTTTCAGACAATGCAAGAATATTAGACCATATCATATCCATTTATTGCTATTTCCTCTGGCTGGTGAGCAATACTTTTTTATTCCATTTTTCATGGATAGGTGCATCTATCTTTCACAGCTCCTGGTTTTATGCAAGGAACTCAGCTGCAAAATTCTGCTTGCATGGGTCTGAGGCTTTGCACCCTGTCCTCTCTGTGTTTCTTAAGAATTTCTAATTATGTAACTTTTATATTATAATTTCTTTTAAGATCTTCATTTTGTTATAGCTGTCTTTTATAAAATTTGATAAGTTGTATGGTAGTTTTCTTGGACTTCGTTTTTCCCAACCAGAAAATTCTTAACCAGGAATTCCATGTGGATTTCTAAACCAACTGTTTTAGGAAATGATCTTTTATCCATAAAATAACCTCACTTTGTCTTCAGTTACTGTTGAGGCTTTCTACCACATTCTAGAACCTGGGCTAATTTTATAACACAGATCTTCTTTTTAAGCTTTCTATGTCCATCTTATTATCTTGTCCTGAAGTCTATGATAAGTCTCTACTGTGAATCTTTCATTATATCTGTAATTCACATATACACAGATTTCAAGAAGTTCCCTCTTCAGTAAGACTTCTATGCTACCTTCTTGTATAAAAATGTTCTTACTTCCTGTACATTCACATCTGCCCTGGTAGGTTTGATAGCTGAAATCACTATATCATATTGATCCCTTCCTACCGTCTAAAATGCTAGACCCTCAATTTCCGTCAAATATTCCAATCATCGTTGTATTACTTACTCTTCTACCACTGGTAAAAATCATTTTTACCACTGGTAAAAAATATCCTTTTCTAGCCTGAAATCTAAAAGCCACTATATTAGGTTGATACAAGAACATCAATCACACTACTTTAGAATATATCTTCTTAAGGAATATTTCTTATCTATCTACCTATATTAGTTTTCTATTGCTGTGCAACAAATTACCACAAACTTAGTGGCTTAAAACAACACCTATTTATCATAGCACAGTTTCCATGGGTCAGAAGTCTGGGCAAAGTTTAGCAGGAACCTCTGCTCGGGATCTCATAAGGCTGAAATCAAGGTGTCAGCTGGGGCTGCAGTCTCATCTGATGCTCAGGGTCTTCTTCCAAGCTCATTCAGTTTTTGCCAGAATTTAGTTCCTTATAGCTAAAGAACTCATAGTTACTATCATCTTCTTTGAAGCCAGGGGAACTCACCTTTCTGACTTTTCTGTCTCTAATCTCCAAACTCTCATTTAAAGAGTAGATCTGGATATGGGGATATATGTATATGTATAGCTGATTCACTTTGTTATACAGCAGAAACTAACACACCCTTGTAAAGCAATTATACTCCAATAAAGATGTCAAAACAGAACAAAAAAAGAGTAGATCTGATTAGGTCAAGCCCACCCAGGATGATCTCCCATTTGATTAACTCAAAGACAACTGATTATATGCTTTAACTACATCTGCAAAAATCTCCTTTGCCATATAATGTAACCTAATCATGGGAGTGACATCCTATCATATTCACAATCCCACCCACACTCAAGAGGAGGGAATTATACCAGGCATATATACCAGGGGGTGGAAATCTTGGGGACCAGATTAGATTTCTGCCTACTACACTAGCTATACAATTATGCAGTCTTGACTATCCATTTTTTATACCAAATTTAGATCCAGATATTTTATTTTCTGGAAAATTCAAATGCAACTACTTAAGATTAAATTTGGTCATCATTAAATACTGAGACTATTTTAAAGAATGTACCACAGTTTCCGATGGCAAATCCAAAGAGGAACTCAAGAAAGTGCTTTGAGAAGTGGCATTGTTATCAGAATAAATTACTACTCCCTAAAGTAGATATTTTCAAGGGGGTGGTGGTGTATTCATTTGTATGTAAATGTTCTGCTATATTTCATTTAAAAAGCATCAGCTACATCATTTCTGAGTTAGTTTATTGTCAGTTATTGGAAATAGATTATTTCTTTTAGCAACTGAATAATTCTTTAGAAATTAGGTCATAAAAAAGAACAAAGAACAAATGTGGTTATGTGTGTCTATACTACAAACATATACAAGCTATGTAAATATTTAAGAATTTTATGTGTGTTTAGAGAAAGCTGAAGTAAAACATGTCAAAACTTAACCTTAAAGAAGTATGGATAAAAAATTATTGGTTAATTAAAAACTATAAAATTTTAGGTTATTGAATCTTTTAAACAATTTCTACGTATGATACAATGGATATGATAAATCACAGAATTACAAAGCTGGAAGGTACATTAAGAGATTAACTAAGCTTTTATCCTTTTCTGAAACAGTACTATACCTTATCTACATATAGGCTTTCTACTATAATCAAAAAGATTATCAGAGGCAGATCTTAAACATTGTGGAATTGACAACCCCCTTAATATCTCAGTCTAATATCTAATTATGCTTTACTCTCTGTGGTTTCCATTAAATCTAATTTACAATTTTTGTTTCACAAAGCAACAACTAAGTAAAGGTGTGAGGTCTTAAAGTATAAAATTATGCCCAGGGAGGAGTATAGAAAAAGCAGATAAATAGACCATGACAAGATTTAAAGGTATGATTCTAGTTTTGACAAGAGCAATTTTTCTTCTCATTTCTTCTGTTTTAATAGCATTAGTGAATCTTAGTGGGTTTTTATAGCAACTTGAGGAAAACTCCTAATAAAGTCATACTTGCCACTCTCTTACTCAAGGACTTCTAGCAAGTGGTGCCGTCATTGCCCCCCTGTACCATCCCTCAGCTATAATTACACCACATTGCCTTCCACCGTTCTTACATGTATGCCTTTTTGTCAATGGTGTTCACTCAGCTGATCTATACCCATTACTGTACACCTTTCAATCAGTAAGTATTTAATAAATATTAATCTGAACTCAGTGCTTACACTTTCTAAAACCCCTTCCATAATACAATAATTGTCTAGTGGAAGAGAAATGTTATATACGTTGTCATGAATATAAATTTACAATTACTGACTATGATTAGTACTGTGAAGGAAAAGTCTTGGCTATCATGGGGGTCATCATGAGTTCAGAGGTTAGGGACATAGAGAAAATCTCTACAAAACTGTTCAAGCTGGCAAGACACATGCGAGGAGTTAACCCCACGAGATCCTAGTCACTCCTTTTTCCAAATCATTCCCCCAGGTCCTGTGCAAGAAATGATGTATTGTTTTGCATATTGATATGTTTGCTTTGTGATTTATTATGTGATTTCAGATGATTTCATATCCCTCTCTGCAATGGTAAGATCCTTGTTTTATCTCTTTTCACTGTGATACTCAACTAGCGACTAATATGCAGGAATTGTTCTTTGATAATTACGACATCATGCAAAGGTGTGTCACAAAAATGTCATTGATAAGAAACATACACAGTTTAAGTAGTAAAATATAATAAAGCCAAAGCTAAGAGTTATGTCGTGTAACATTGAATATTTATCTAAGAGTCATTCCCCCCTTTAGATAAAAAGCCTAAGTTATGTTTGAATATTCACCCTCTTATGCCCATGGAAGGCATCCCCTGATCAGCTCCAGTGGGTAAATACTCAGTGGTCTAACACCAGTGATGCTAGTTCCATTTCCCTTGCCTTGTGCTGGTTAATTAAGTAATTTTGGCCAATGAGAAATGAGGAGAAGTCTTTTGAAGAAAGGTTTTTTTGCCCTAATAAGAAAGAGATATAAATGCTCAAATATCTGTCTTCTTTAGTTGGATATTGTTGAGTGAACATGTGATGAGCCTTGCAAGTAGGAGGAGTCAAACCTAATGATCTAGCCAATATTCTGAAGATGGCAGAGCGCAAGATACAAAGAGCCAGGCTCTTTGATAACCCAGCAGAACCATTGAATTTAACCCTAGAATTGCCCTGCCTCTGAAGTTCCTGTTACATGAGACAGTGGACTGTTCACTTATTTTTTTTTTTTTGCGGTACGTGGGCCCCTCACTGCTGTGGCCTCTCCCGCTGCGGAGCACAGGCTCCGGACACGCAGGCCCAGCGGCCATGGCTCACAGGCCCAGCCGCTCCACGGCACGTGGGATCCTCCCAGACCGGGACACGAACCCGTGTCCCCTGCATCGGCAGGCAGACTCCCAACCACTGCACCACCAGGGAAGCCCATGGACTGTTCACTTTTAAAGTCACTTTCAGTTGTTTCCTGTTACTCTCTGCTAATAGTAGCCTAACTTTTACAATCAGATTTCTAATTACATTTGCTTTACTTTTAATTTTATTCAAAATCTTTACTAGTTTTGAATTAATTTTATGATGGGTTAAAATATAAACTATTTTTTTTAAATGTGACTTTTATTTAATCAGGAACACATCACCAGAAATTTCAGCATAGGCATACAATGACATGGAGGCTTTTTCCCCTGTTTTTTGAAACACAAAGCATCCTTGGTGAGTTTAGATTTCTACGGCAGAAATCTGCACGTGGCTAATAATTCTATTCATAAGTAGGAAGTGTGGCTACTTTGACAGATCATGGCTCAATAACAAGCATGCAGGTCTAAGTTATCACACAGTTTGGATGTGAATTCAACATCAGGATAATGACAGTTGCCAAGGATTTGTGCTTGCTGTCGCTTCATACCAGTGTTGTCTGTCAAAATGTCTCTTTTTCTTATACAGAAGCCATAGAATTTTTATGGATAGCAATTACTTACAATATACAATGAAGTACATCAAATCTAACAACCACTCTTTAGCCCCTCATTATTTGGTAGTCTCTTTGTTAAATGTAGTCAACCATTTTCATCTAAATTATTTATTTATACTGTATATTTGACAAGCATATATTTCTCGCTTTATATTCTCATGGCATTTAAACCTTCCTGAAGAGTTATGGGTTTTTTTAATATTGTCATTTTAAAAACTTGTCTTTATCCTATTACCATTTTAATGGTAATTAAACTCTCTAATTGGAATAAATACAAATAAGAAAATGTAAACATGAAGGAAAATGACCCTAAGTACATTCAATAATAAATCACCGGCTTAAAATACTGGATAGCAAATAAAAGAAATAAACCCACATACGTTTGGTGCATGGAAACTTGTATAAAATCTGGAGTACACAAAGCACAAAGATTTCACTAATCGTCATCCTACCTTTCCCCCAATTTGATGAAAGAAATAACCTCTAAAGATATAAATAACTTTCTACAATTGCTAGATAAAGTGTGATTTAAACGTCATGGAAAGTGAATAATAGAAGTGGTAATAATATATGTGAACAATTTTCCCCAAATTTTATTCTGAACACTAGAAGAAAATATAATTCTAGTTTGACCTAGAAATATTGGTAAAGATACCTTGATTGCAGAGCAATTTTCAGTTATTTTATAACATATAATAAGTCCAGTTTTTATTTGTAACTCAACAACTGAATAATAACTAATGTATTTGTTCAAATTACACATATACTCTAAAGGAGATATTCAGATATCCAATGTCTGTTAAATTGAACTTGCTCGCTTTTGTAGAAGGAAATCTAAACGAGAAGAACAATTTATAAAATTTGTAAAGGACCCATCTGAGTGTAGGATCAGAGCATAAATCATCCTACCCAAAGGAAAAAAAAGAATACTACTTCTGCTTGTGCAAAAGTGCAAAAGGAATAAAAATAAAGTACATCTTAAATCTAAAGTCAGGGGAGGTTATAAATATTGTATAAGGATTTTCCAGAGGAAATTTAAATTTTCAGAAAGAAGCGATATAGTCTTTTAACATTTTTAAAGTAAATAATATATTAATGTTTGGATCTGTAGAGTTTTTTTTAAGGCTTGAAGGAAAAATCTGAGAAAAAGTTATGAATTATGAAAAGTGTAATTTGTTGGTCAATGGAGGTTGAAAACAGTGAAAGCATTGTCTTGCTTCATTAACCACTGGGCAGTGTTCCCCTCACTTCGTTCTGCTGCTCATCCCATGGTGGGAACTGACAGCTCACCTTTGGAATGATGAGATTACTAAACTTAAACTGTCCCTAGAAAAGGCGATATAACCAAATGTTTATATTTCAAAAATAGTCTGACTGATTCCAATTCAGAATAGCCAAGATAACTAAAATGACATAAAAAAGTGAATGAATAGATTAGGCACTGTTAGTCTCCTTGAAAGCAAGATTTGTCTGTGAAAAAGCAACCCAGATAATCTATAAGAAGAAGTTGTTGGCAATTCACTTTTTTTTTTTTTTTTTTTTTTTGCGTTACACGGGCCTCTCACTGTTGTGGCCTCTCCTGTTGCAGAGCACAGGCTCCGGACGCGCAGGCTTAGCGGCCATGGCTCACGGGCCCAGCCGCTCCGCGGCATGTGGGATCTTCCCGGACCTGGGCACAAACCCGCGTCCCCTGCATCGGTAGGCGGACTCTCAACCACTGCACCACCAGGGAAGCCCTGGCAATTCACTTTTAAAACTGATTTAAGTCCTAATGTACTGTACTAAAAATAATTTGTCCCCTCAGGGAACTAAAAGAGTTGTTATTACACTCAGCTGAAAGCAGGATAAAAAAAGCACTATAACATTCTATTAAGAATACATACAGGGCTTCCCTGGTGGCGCAGTGGTTGAGAGTCCACCTGACGATGCAGGGGACACGGGTTCGTGCTCCGGTCCGGGAAGATCCCACATGCCGTGGAGTGTCTAGGCCCGTGAGCTATGGCCGCTGAGCCTGCGCGTCCGGAGCCTGTGCTCTGCAACGGGAGAGGCCACAACAGTGAGAGGCCCGCGTACCACAAAAAAAAAAAAAAAAAAAAAAAAAAAAAAAGAATACATACAGTTGATTCACTTTGTTGTACAGCAGAAATTAACACAACATTGTAAAGCAATTATACTCCAATAAAGATGTAAAAAAAAAAAAAGGGAAAGAAAAGAAAAGAAAATCATGAGGGACTTCCCTGGTGGTCCAGTGGCTAAGACTCCGCAATCCCAATGCAGGGGGCCTGGGTTCGATCCCTAGTCAGGGAACTAGATCCCAAGTGCTGCAATTAGAGATCTTGTGTCCCACAACTGAAGATCCCACATGCTGCAACTAAAAGATCTCACAAACCACAACTAAAGATCCCACATGCCACAACGAAGATCACGCATGCTGCAGCTAAGACCCAGTGCAGCCAAATAAATAAATATTTTAAAAAAAGAAAATCATGAAATTACATTCTTAGATGATCATCAGCTAAAAATTATTTAAAAATATTTTATATGTGGGATAGAAAGAGATAGTAATTGTTTAGAACACTCTGTTAGTTTTTTTTTTTTTTTTTTTTTTTTTCGTACGCGGGCCTCTCACTGTTGTGGCCTCTCCCGTTGCGGAGCACAGGCTCCGGATGCGCAGGCTCAGCGGCCATGGCTCACGGGCCCAGCCGCTCCGCGGCATATGGGATCCTCCCAGACCGGGGCACGAACCCGTATCCCCTGCATCGGCAGGCGGACTCTCAACCACTGCGCCACCAGGGAGGCCCTAGAACACTCTGTTAGTTTTAAAATGCAATTTTAATTTGGAAATCTTCCACCTCAGCATTTAGAGAAACCTTCTATAAATATAGCAGAACTACCCCTAAGTACCTGTTATCAATAAATAATTGATTCTGCTTCATGCCTCAAAGGCCGACACACTGTTCCAGTTCATCTGAGAATACATCAGCCTACAGCTGGGTAGGGAAAGTTTCTTATTATGTTGTTTCCTTGAAGTAGCTACAGGAATGAAGCTAGACTTTGCCAGTCATCTGGCCTCCTAGTGGTAAGTTGTAAAATGGGAGGATCAGATCTTCTTTGGCACAATATATTGAACTCACACTGTTGGTGATTAGTTATCTTTTGTGGGGGAAGGCTCCTGGCACAGCAGTTTTTACTGTATTACATACAAATGTAACATGAAGTGACAGAGGCAAAACACTGTAAGAACACAAGAACGAGAGAAAATAAGGAAAATATAAATATAATAAAAAGTAAATTAAAACCACAGATAATAACATGAGAATAAAGTGACTCATCACTGCAAGGTTGCAAAGAATGGATTTAATACATATGGGCAGATTTTGTACATGTACAATGTGTTAATTAGTGAAGAAAAGCACAATCTTTGTAATATAAGTAAAGGAACAACAAATTGACTATATTTTAATAATTATTTCTCATAAAATGATCACAAAGATGGCGGGAAAAAGGTGGTAAGGAAAAAAAGGATGAGACGAGAAGTTTTAACCTCAATCAGGAGGAAAATGTCTTTACTCATAGAGAAAATTGCCTCTCACTGATAATCATATTAATACCAATGGATCTTAGATTACCATTAGCCTTTATGAACTTGACCCCTTTTCAGGTTGAAACTCATCATTTTCTTTTTCATGAAAGTAAAAGACTTCTGGGCATTGTTTTTGACTTTCTATTCAATTGTCCAGAAGAGAGTTACTTCATTTTCTAGGTACATCATAATCAAAGTTGATGGTAACAGACAATAGTGACAGAAAAGAAGTTAGGATCCAGACAAAGAAATAGAAGAAGCACATTTAAACAAACTATAAAAACCAGGTGGTAGGAAAAGTGTCACATGAAAATAAAAGACTGACGTGTTAAAAAAAGGGCAAATAAAACCAGAGTTAGAGACTCAGAATCTAAGAAGGAATATGAGAAAAAAGCAGAAAGAAAATGAATAAATAAAATTACAGTTTCACAAAAGACATCACAAAAGATAGAATAAAAAGTGATGTAGTACTATTTTGAAAAGGAAAATTGGTAAAAATAAATTCTAACAGCAATAAAAAATGTGCAAATACACATTATATTAGCATTGGCATTTGTATAAAGGACTACTTAAAAATTCTATTTAGAAATTTTTTTCCATTGTCTTATTGGGAGGAACCAATGTTTTTTCCACTGTCAATTGGGAGGAATTATCATGAGAAAACTATGTCTCTACAATATAACCACTGGGTAATGATTTTCTAAAAATTATCTAGCCATATAGCTAGCACACTGTGTCAATGATCTCATATGTTGCTAATATGCACTCATAGCTCAGAGGAATAAAGCAAAACAAAAGTTAGCTGAAAGTCTAGATTTCACTTTCACCTAAAACTTAGTGACATATAAAAAAAATCAATCTGTTCTAAGATATAAATATGATCTAGCATTTCTATAAGGAGATTAACACAATCCCTAATTTAAGAATAGTTTCTTCAATGCTTTTATAGTCCACATTTTCTTAACGTAAAAACTATGGCATCACGTTTAGCCAGCCAATAGTCAATACCTGACAGACACTTTTTTGTTCTTTCACTTTCTAATAGAGAAAAAACACAGGAAAAAATACCTCTTGTCTCCTCTGCTTTATATTTCTGAGAAGTGCAGTAGAGCATAATAGTTGAGTTTTGGCTGTGGAGTTAGATACATTCGGGTTCAAACTGTACCTTCTCTACCTAGCAGCTGTGTGATCTTAATGAACCTCTCTAGGTCTTTGTTTCCTCATATCTAAAATGGAGATGTCTAAAATACTGTCTACCTTACATTCCTCCCAGAGTTGTTTTGAGTACTAAATAAATATAATGCAGGTTAAGCACTCAGCATGGTGAGTGGTATATAGCAAATATCATCTGCCTTGCCATTCCTGTTATTATCACTATCCTACCTGTCCACAAGTCAGACTCTAGGAATAATTTATGTTTATTGCATCATCTATCTTTTTTCTTCCCATAAAATAGAAAAAAAAAAAAAAAAGGAAGGGCTGTAACCCAGGCAACAACCATCACATCTCCAAGTTATGTTTGACATAATCTCTACTAAATATTGAGCATTTATATAGACAACCTTCTTTAAGCACTTTTATCCCCTTCAGAATTCAGTTTAAGCTGCTGAAATAATATTCTTACCTTGGTAAATCATTCGAAATATATTTGTAAATTGGGTGAACGGTATCCCCATTGAAGGTGTCTTCAGGGTTGCTTCGCTGTGATACCTCCGTGGTTTTAGTCAAGAGTGATAAAGGAGACCGAGAAAGCACTGCTCTGTGATCTTCTGTCATTGTCAGCTCAAAATGAGGAAGAATGTTATTTAATTTAAAATGTAAAATCCTCCTGGGTTATTAACTGAGGCTGGGCATTAATCACAATTTACTTCTCATCATGTTCTAGAGCATGTAGCCGCTGCTAAACGTGAAATCTCATTAGAAACGAACAGAGGTGAGAGCCTAAAGGAAGACAAAAATATGAATCTAAGTCTTTGATAAGTATAATCCTATTTAAGAAACAAATGATAATTTGTCGCAAAGTATTTTAATTTTTGCTATTTGCTAAAACATCGCTAATTATACAAACTTAACATGAGGAATATGTTACTGAAAAGTGCAGCACAATGCTTTTTTTTTTTTTTTTGCCCTTTCTCCTTCCTTTTTTGGAAGCTACCTTCCCCTGATTCTGTTGGGAATTACGTGGCCATGCTTTCCTGGAAGTGAATGTATCCAAGGCTAGACAATCAAAGTACCTTCCCCAGACACAGGGGGGGGAATCAGAGTTTAGATGGAGAAGACAAAGTAGTGCTCTGTTCTTTAGAATTGCTAGCTTTAAGAACAATGTAAACTTCTACCATTGAGAATGAAGCAAAAACAGATGAAAGAAAAAGAGGTGGAGAGAGATTAAAAAGTGAGAGATTCCTGATGACAACATTTGAATCTCTGAACTTTGCTATTAAAAACAACCACATCTCTTGAGTTTCCTGGGTATGTGAGTGAGCAGATTCCTTTTTGTTTGTTTAAGCTAGTTTGAGTTGGGATTCTATTTGTAACCTAGACATCTTGAATAATGCACACAGACAACCTAAAATTTCTTAAGACCAAAACAATATGTTCATAAGAAATGTTATCAGTGAATGTCATAGGGTCCTTTCCAGGGTATAATCACCCCATTCACATGCTGATACAAATAGCTGCAAAGTCTCAGGTCTGAGTACCCCACTAAGGTAAGGAGGAGTCCCAAGGTAACATGACATATCACAACTAAGGGAAGGATATTACTTGTAAGGTAATAAAAAATGCTACTTTACATTTTTTCTGATATTCTGAAATAAATGCATTCATTCATCCACAGGTTATTTCTTGAGCACCTACAATGTACTTGGCATTGTTCTAGGCACTCAGAATTTTTTTAGTTAACAAAGCAGAAAATGTCATGCCCTTGTGGAGCTTACGTTCTAGTGGAGGCAGATGATAAATAATAAACATAAGATATCAGTACATCGTAAGAGGTTAAATGATAAATGCTATGGAAAAAGACTGATTAGGAAGGATAGTTTGGGAATATGAAGGTGGAGGGAATTGCAATTTTAAATAGGTGTGTCAGCATAGGCTTCACTGAGGTGGTAATATCTGGGCAAAGACTTGAAAGAGTCAAGGAAATTAGCCATCCAATACCCAGGAAAGAGTAAGAAGGCCGTAAGGTGGGGTATATCTGGCAGATGAGAGGAACAGCACAAGTAGATGAATAGGTGAAAAAGAACAAATGTAGTTGTGATGAGGTTAGAAAGACAATGGGGGTGAGGGGGTGGAGATAACATAGGGCCTTTAGGACACTGTCAGGACTTTAAGTGAATCAGAGAGTCCATGGAGTGTTTGGAACAGGGGAGTTATATGACTTAAAAAAAGATAATTTTGGCTGCTTTGTTAAGAATGTACTGTATCAAATGCAACAAAATTTCAATGTCCTAATTTGTCCATATATTAATATCTTCTAATACTTGTATAAATTCTCTGTGGTAGAGACAGCTGTCTGCCAACAGCCATTCTATCCATTCCTTCCTTCTTCTATGATACTAGAATCCCTGATTCTTAACTGAGGCATATGGCTGCCCAAAATAAAGACTATTTTCTAGTCTTCCTTACAACTTGGTAAAGCCATATAAAACAAGCCTGGCCAATCAAATATTAGTGGAAACAATCTATGCAGGTGAGTTCATCTTTCTTTTCTCTCCTTTCTGCTACCTAGAATGAAAACATGAAGGCTGGCACTAGACAGGTCATCTTTATCTTTGATATGATGCTAGGGATGAAAACCATGCCCCAGGGAAGATGGAAGCAGTTTGAATCTCTGACAACATGTAGTACCATACCAACTCTAGACTACCTACCTCCAGACTTTTACATTAGAAATAAATTTCTAGCTTGTGCAAAACAATGTTAATTTGGGTCTTTGTTGTTTGCAGTTGAACCTAATCCTGAAACTCCTGATATTCCTTGAACTAAGTTGCTTTCAAAAACCTAAAATATATGACATTGGCTTAGACTTAAGAAATGGAAAGAACACTAGGATGGTTTGGAATCTAAATTGAATTGAGAGTCCAGTAATTTGGGTCTTTGGGTCCTTTTAGGCTCACCAAGCTTCCCCAATCACATAAAACAATTCCTTAAGGTAAATCAATCAGTCAATCAATCTCTCTCTCTCTCTCTCCATATATATATATATATATATATATATATATATATACATACATATGTACATATACATATGTATATATAATGTATTATATTAATATATTATTAATGTATGTATAATTATATATTAATTAATGTGTGTGCATTTATATATACACACAGATACATCCTGTTGGTTTTGTTTCTATGGAGAACCCCGTTACCCTTCTTTCAAAGACCAGGTCAGCCTGCAGGCTGAGCTAGAACTAGAGCCAGAAAGACTTTCCCGAAGCATGGACCAGTAGAGCCAGTCAGATGATGGAAGGCAATGGGATCAGTAGTGTTGATGTGGGTCAGGAAGGAGCTATGGCAACCACAGTAACACCAAAAGCACCAGCAGCAGAAAGAGACAAACTGGCCAACAGTCTCCTCATCTGGGAGACGGCACCTGAAGGACTACCTTCTTGAACTATGATTAACTCCTGAGATAATCTACAACACAGGAAGCTCAAAGCGTCTGATGCTAGACTTGCTGCAAGTTAAGCTTACGGAAGAATAAAAGAACTATAATATAACTTATACTCACAAGTATTACAGAGGAATACATATCAATAACACATAAGATCATGTCTTTCTCTGCCACTTTCTAGCTATGTGACCTTGAATCTTATAACCTTTCTGAGCTTCGGTCCTCTCATTTGCAAAACCAGTTATCCGCATGGTTATGAGGACTAAATAAACAAAACTGTGAATGTGAACACGTTTAGCATAGTGCTTGCCACATGGTAGACATCCATTAAATGTTAGGTGAATCTGAATCACTATCAAAGTAAGAAAAGGTATCTCTTTCTACATAGTTTAATAAGAGAAGGTACTTTTCTCTGCCCAGCACTCCTCTGGTCTTCCAACTGGAGACTAAAGGGCTGTTGCCCTTCACAGTCTCCCTCCCCCTTTAAGTCTCACAATAGGAGGGCTGAGGCTTCCACAACAACCATTGCCTGCTCAGTTCTCATAGATCAGGTTCTTCTTAATTGGGGAATGCTTATAAGTGAAAAAATCCAACTGCGTATAGCAAGGAAAATCATATGATTAGAGAGTAAATCACCTTGCAGAACGAAATCCCTTGAGTATCCTTGTGTGTTTATTATATAATCCAATTATTAAAAAATAAAAAAATTTGCACTGAACTACTCAAAAATATCTCTTGAAATATAGCAATAGCTTTACTTTTTACTTAATGAATGATTACAATCCCAATCTTCACCAAAAGAGGTAATCATTTTAGTGATGGTTATAGTTTTTTTTTTCACATAAAACGCCTTCTGGATGCTTTTAGGTGGAATGAGTTATGTAAGTGTGAAATCACTGCCATTATTAAGTGCAATATTTCTTCTGTAATGTTACTTTAAAAACTGTGTCATCATGGGCTTCCCTGGTGGCACAGCGGTTAGGAATCCGCCTGCCAGTGCAGGGGACACAGGTTTGAGCCCTGGTCCAGGAAGATCCCACATGCCGCGGAGTAACTAAGCCCGTGTGCCACAACTACTGAGCCTGCGCTCTGGAGCCTGTGCTCCACAACAAGAGAAGCCACCGCAATGAAGAGTAGCCCCCGCTTGCCGCAACTAGAGAAAGCCTGCCTGCAGCAACAAAGACCCAACGCAGCCAAAAAAAAAAAAAAAAAAAACAAACAAACTGTGTCATCCTCACTAAAAGTAGAATGTATTAACAGGTTAAGTAGAATATGCAGACTACAGTAGGTTTTCAGATAACATTGTGGCACATTACTAATTAAATGAGAATTAATTGTTAATTAGAAATTAAAGAAATAAAAATGTGTTAATTTTAATTTGACTAACATTAAATACTATGGTATTTTAGTAGAGTACAGAAAAAGCCACTGCCTTATGTTTTGTTAACACATGTAGAGTTTATTCACTGACATACTGAAAAACCACTAGTTTTCTTTGCTTCCCATCCGTTAACAACTTGACATGAATACGAGTTCTCCTCTAATAGATCTGCTCTTCCCCTGTTTTTTTAAAAAAGCATTCAAGTTCACAGTGGTTATGAGTCTGGACACTAGAGCCAGAGTGTCTGGGTTTAAAACCCTGCTGCCCATTCACTGGCTGTGACACTTTGGACAAGTCATATAACCTCTTTGTGCATCGGGTTCCATCATCTGTAAAATGGGGTTAAGAATGGTAGCCACTTCAGATAGTAAAAGCAAATTGTGGGAGAAATTTATTTGCATATTTAAAGAATTATGCTGTCAGGAGTTTCCATATTCCTTAGTGCCTGTTTCTTTTGCAGTACAAATTTTCGAAGAAGAATATTGAATACTTCAATTCATTAGTACCTTGGTGCAAATGATTTTTATCAGTTCTATTTCTTTCTTCAACTGGAAAGGATTGCATGAAACCACCTGGGGAAAGAATGAATAAATAGAGGCACATAGAAAGTGGGAAAAGAAGGTAGAAAGGAGAGAAGCAAGATCTGTCACACAGGTTTCCTAGTTCATAATTTTACTGTTAACCATGTACAGAAAAATATTTTGTACAGAAAAAATATTTTGCTTGATTTTTCTATTATTTCTTTGAAAATTCTCAAGAAAAATGTCAATAAGTTGCTTGGGAAAACTTAAAAAAAGAAAAAAGAATGGTAGCCACTTCATAAAGTTGATGTACTTGCAACACAGTAGATACCAAGTGTCGGCTATTAAAGAGGGGAGGCTTGATGGTCTTCAAGTCAGGGCACTGAGTACCAATAACCAACAGTACATGGAGACTTTGCAAGGGGCATGCAAGTGTGAATAGTTTTAAGTAAATCAATTTCCAGATCCTTGGCTTCCAGATATATGCTTTCCTAAAAGGCATCTGCCCAAGAGGCTGCCTGTCCCAACTATAATTTGTCCTTGGAAAGTCTCCATTCTGTCATTTTACAAAAGAAAGGCATTCCTTTAATGCCCATTCCAGGGCCTCAAACCAAGAGACAACTCCACTATTCCTTTAATAAAGAAATTATAAGTGTTCCCCACTAACCTATATCATTAATATATATATATTTCCAATAATTTTTACTTTTTGTATTTAAAGAATATCAAAAATGACACTGTATCCAAGCTGCTCTGAATAAATGTATACTAAAAATAATTATAATAAAAATTAAATCCTAGGGAAATGTTCCAATAATTACAACCTTATGGTCATAGGACACTTAAAAAATTTGTTGTTATTGTATCTTAGACTAGCCAATTAAAGACTTTCAAGTATAAAAGATAAGAAATGGAGTAGATAGATAAACAGCAAGGATTTACTGTATAGCACAGGGAACTATATTCAGTATCTTGTAATAAACTATAATGGAAAAGAATTTAAAAAAGAATATAGACATATACATATATATGTTTAACCAAATCACTTTGCTGTACACCTGAAATTAACACAATACTGTAAATAACCTATACTTCAATTAAAAAAAAAAAGAAATGGAGTGGAAATAAGTTTAAGGAGAAAAAAGAAGGATGTAAAAATTTCAACTGTTGAAGAAGAGCCTGTTAGTATTTTTAATGTTTTAAAATCTCTATAGCATTCAGGCCTGGGGCCAAAATGTTCCATGAACATGTGACATCTTGTCATGCCTGAAAACAGGAAGTTATCAAAGACAAGCGGGGCATGTCAAAAGGACATAGGAACCAGCTTGAAGGGGATTCCACTGGCCAAAGATGGGGCACTCTGAACATAAAAAAAGTAAAGGATTGAAACATTAAACATATAAAAATCCACGAGTACCCAATACTAAAATAAAATTGTATAACTTCATTATTTCATAATTCACCTTTGTTACTTGCTAGGGCACCAACTTACTGTTCTGAAAAATAATAAATGTACTTTTCCTGCTTTCCTAAATGGGCTATAATTCAGGATAACCAAATAGATGATGAGAGAAAATTCTTCTTCATAGAAGAGTCATAGCTAATACATGTAGATGGAATAAAAGAATTAGCAAATCACCATAGTGCATAATGAACTAACGGATCCAGATAATGTTTGTCCAGGTAATGTTTGTCATTATTAGATCAAAGAGTGATGGGAAACTTATAACAGATGAATCTGACTGATATCACCTATACCACTGATACATATTAATATGTCACTAAAATAAGACAATCAGAAATTGTTTCTCCTTATATGACTCCACAGGAATTATAAACATAGGACCATCTATAAAGCATTCTCGCCGCAAACACTGAATGTAATCAAATCTTTAGATACAATTTCTAGTTTGTGAGAAATGCGGGAAGGGAGAGAAACATGTTACATGTTAAATGACATGGCACAAAATAAAGAGGAGGGAGAACTGTTACAAACGAAAAGAGACTGAAGAATCATATCAACCAAACGCAATGCATAAACCTTGTTTAGATCTTGATTTGAACAAACCAACTTTAGTAAGACATACATTTTTGAGGCAACTGGTGATATTTGAACACAAACTGGGTATTATTGGTATCGAGGAAATTATTTTATTGGGTATGGATAAAAGGTATTGTTATGATAAATACTATCTGTTAGAGATATGAACCAAACTATTTTTAAATAAAATATTATTTGGATTTGCTTTAAAATACTCCAAGAAGAAAAGTGAAAGAGAATATAAATAAGAATGGCAGAAGTTGATGGTTGTTTGTATTGGGTAAAAAGTATGTGGGCGTTTGTTTTATTATTTTTCCTTTTGTGTTTGAAAATGTTCATAAGAAAATGTTTCTTAAAAATCATATGGAATTTACATTTTTTTTTTTTTTTTTTTTTTTTTTTTGCTGTACGCGGGCCTCTCACTGCTGTGGCCTCTCCCGTTGCGGAGCACAGGCTCCGGACACACAGGCTCCGCGGCCATGGCTCGCGGGCCCAGCCGCTTGGCGGCATGTGGGATCTTCCGGGATCGGGGCACGAACCCGTGTCCCCTGCATCGGCAGGCGGACTCTCAACCACTGCGCCACCAGGGAAGCCCGGAATTTACATTTTATTTATGTTTATTTATTTATTTATGTTTAAAAGACTAATGTAACGATTTTAAAAAGTCAGCATTCTTAATATACCAGAAATAACATCTTTTCCAACTATTTAAGCTTATAATGAGAAATTTTAAATGCCAACTTAAAATTGTGCATGGGAGTATATAAGCAAAACTATTTGAAGGTCACTATTCTAGCCAATAAGTACCTCCAACCTCAGCTTTGAAAAGGAGAGAATTTAAGTAAGACAGAGCTGACACACATACCCTCCTACTCTTCTTTACAGATAAACTGGTATTTGCTCAGTTTTCCTGGGTTTACTTAGGAAGGGCCCATTCTAGAGGTGAGAGACAGGTTCTCATAATTCCTTCATTGTGGACAAGGTCCTTAAGATTATCATAGACTCACCATAATTTAACACTCCTTTCACTGCTTGTTATCAGTCCCTCAACCAGATAGGGATTTTAAGCATTCGCTTAAAATCTCAGACTGTGAGGGAGGATTACTGAAGTTCAAAGTGAAGAGCACTGCCAAGTGGAAAATTACCTTGAACACATTACCAAGCAAGCTAATCCAGAGGGCTCACAGACAAATTAAAATGCTCCATTCACACAATTTACTAAAAAAATTAAAAACACACAGTGATAAGCAAGGGGAAAGAAAGCAATAAACTAAGTTAAAATACTTAAGATAGGGGGAGAGTGGCAGGATCACGCTATCCAAATCCTGCTCTTTCTGCCCATATCAGCCTTCCCCATGATGGTATGCTATAAGAACCAGAGTTGAGATGTAAGCCAGTGGCCCAGACAGAAGGTACCAGGAATTAACGGGAGAGACACAGAGGCAGTTGTGCCTGGCCAAACCTGTAGCTTGCCAATTAACTTGGTGAAGAGCTATAGGTTTTATTTGCATTTCTTGGGCACAGTTCTTTGGGCCAAAACGGGACCATACTGGATGTTATTAGTAGGTGGTCAGTTTAGGGACAACACAGCGATCAGCCCTGAAGTGGCAAGATTATGACTTAGTCTACCTTTCTACTGAATAAATAAAACTTGTCTATTCTATCATATATGCCATTTAGTCACTTTATCTTGGTACGTTTTATAGGTTACTAACTTATGTATATTTAACACAGCTTCTGAATTCTGCCTTTGTTTCTCAAACTACTTACGCATATCTTTTTTTTTATTGGCTGCACAGCATGCAGGATCTTAGTTCCCAACCAGGGATCGAAACCTGCGCCCCCTGAAGTGGAAGCGCGGATTCTTAACCACAGGACCTCCAGGGAGGGAAGTCCCGCATATCTATACTTCACACAGCCTATGAATTACACCTATACCTCATAAGCTATTAGCTTACTTACTACCTATGATCAACATTTCTTATGTTTCATCATCTCATTTTTTTTATCTTGTACGGCTGAATTGAATATTCAAATCACATTATATTGTGCCTTCTAGTAGGCTAGAGATACAAGGAGCAGTGGAAGAAAGCCACAAGAAGACAAGAAGAGACAAGAAATGTGGGACTGCCATCATCTTAAAAGGCTTTAGGTGCAATTAGAGCAAGGTTGCAGGATACAAGGTTAATATACAAAAGTTAATTGCAAACAAGTAGAATTTGAAATTAGAAACATTTGCACAGAACTCAAAAAAATGAAATACTGAGACATAAATCTAACAAAATATGTACAAGATCTATATGAGAAAAACTACAAAAGCCCAGAAATAGACCCACATAAATACAGTCAACTGAACTTTGACAAAGGAGGACAATGGCAGAAAGACAGTCTTTTCAACTAATGGTACTGGAACAACTGCACGTACACATGAAAAAAAAAAATCTAGACACAGACCTCATACCCTTCACACAAACTAGCTCAAGATGGATCACAAAACTAAATGTAAAGCACAGAACTATAAAACTCTTAGAAGATAACATAGGAGAAAACCTAGATGACCTTGAGTATGGCAATGACTTTTTAGATACAGCACCAAATGCATGATCCATGAAAGAAATGACCAAAAGTCCAGATTTCATTAAAATTAAAAACTTCTGCTCTGTGAGAGACAAAAGAGAATGATAAGACAAGCCACAGACTGGGAGAAAAGATTTGCAAAAGACATATCTGATAAAGGACTATTATCCAAAATTTACCAAGAACCCTTAAAACTCAACAATAAGAAAACAAACAACCTGATTTTAAAATGAGCCAAAGACTTTAACAGACACCTGACTGAAGAAGACATACAGATGGCAAATAAGCATGTGAAAAGATGCTCCACATCATATACCAGCAGGCAAATGCAAATTAAAATGACATTGAGATACCACTACATACCTATTAGAATGGCCAAAATCCAGAACACTCACACCACCAAATGCTGGTGAGGATGTGGAACAACAGGGGCTCTCATTCCACACTGGAAGAGTGTTTGGTGGTTTCTTACAAAACTAAACACACTCTTACCATATGACTCAGAAATCATGTTCCTTGATATTTATCTAAATAATCTGAAAACTTATGTCCACATTAAAACTGGCACACAGATGTTTATAGCAGCTTTATTCATAACTGCCAAAAGTTGGAAGCAACCAAGATGTCCTTCAGTAGGTGAATAGATAAACAAAGTGTGGTCTATACAGATAATGAAATATTATTCAACACTAAAAAAATAAAATGAGCTATGATACCTTGAAAAGATATGGAGGGACCTTAAATACTTATTACTAAGTGAAAGAAGCCAATCTGAAAAGTCTGTGTACTGTATCACTCCAACTATTGACATTCTGGAAAAGGCAACACTGTGGAGAACTTAAAAAGATCAGTAACTGCCAGAGGTTGGGGGTGGGGTGGTAGAAATTAATACATGGAACATAAGATTTCTATGGAAAGTACTCTGTATAATACCATAATTAATGGATCCATGTCATTATACGTTTGTCCAAAACATAGAATTGAACACCATGAATGAACCGTAATGTAAATTGTGGACTTTTGGTGATTATGATATGTCAATGTAGGTTTATCAATTGTAACAAATGTACCACTCTGCTGGGGGATATTAATAATGGGGGAGGCTATGTATGTGTGGGAGCAGGGCTTATATGGGGAATATCTGTACCTTCCCCTCAATTTTGCTGTAATCTTAAGCTGCTCTAAAAAAATTAAGTTCTAATTTTTAGAAAAGGCTTCAGAAGGTCATTGTTCTGCAGTTCCCAGCACAGAGAGCTAGTCCATATTTGATAGGAGAAGAGTCAGAGGTAACTTCTAAAGACCAGTCCCAAGCAATGCATATTTGGAAATCCTTAGGCAGACTTCTTGGCCATATCCCTCCAAGTCAGAATGTATCTGTCTATTGAGGACTACTGTAGCATTCCAGCAGTGACATATCATGGTTCCTGACATCAGATTTGGCCTCAGTGATTTAATTGCCATTAACCTCCCTCCAATGCTGAAACAATGTCTCCACACCACAGTAGAAGCCATTATATCCCGCAGTAGCACCCTCAGGTATATAAGATATTATCAAGGTAGATAATGACCTTGGTTCAGGAGGTCATGCTGAGCTGCTACACTTATTAGGAAACACCTGGAAGGCTGCCCTTTCAGATATCTCATTTTGTAAAGTCCCATCTCCCAAAAAGCTTGTCTAGAAGGCCGACCATTCAATTCAATGAAGGAAGACACTTGATTTCTTCCTGAAATCCACCTTTCTGGTGCCCTATAAACATGTAAATTACATATTAATCACCTATATTACTAATTATTATTTTTTAAATTAATTTTGTGACAATAGAAATATAGCTTACTATAGAAGTCTATTCTTTCATAATGTAATAGTTTTATTCCAGTTGTATTTCATAATGCAATAGTTGTCATCAAAACTTGCTTCATCATTTTGGAGGGGCCGCGGGAGACGTGGTGTAGCTGTGGGCTTGCTCTGCTGTTCGCTAGGCTTGGTGGGAAGACCTGTTCTCGAGTCCGCGCCTTTCGTCGCCGCCATGTCGGGAGGTGGTGTGATTCGTGGGCCGGCAGGGAACAACGACTGCCGCATCTACGTGGGGAACTTACCTCCAGACATCCGAACCAAGGACATTGAGGACGTGTTCTACAAATACGGTGCTATCCGCGACATCAATCTGAAGAACCGCCGCGGAGGACCGCCCTTCGCCTTCGTTGAGTTCGAGGACCCGCGGGATGCGGAAGACGCGGTGTATGGTCGCGACGGCTATGATTACGATGGATACCGTCTGCGGGTGGAGTTTCCTCGAAGCGGCCGTGGTACAGGCCGAGGCGGCGGCGGGGGTGGAGGTGGCGGGGCTCCCCGAGGCCGCTATGGCCCCCCGTCCAGGCGTTCTGAAAACCGAGTGGTTGTCTCTGGACTGCCTCCAAGTGGAAGCTGGCAGGATTTGAAGGATCACATGCGTGAAGCAGGTGATGTATGTTATGCTGATGTTTACCTAGATGGCACTGGTATCGTGGAGTTTGTACGGAAAGAAGATATGACCTATGCAGTTCGAAAACTGGGTAACACTAAGTTTAGATCTCATGAGGGAGAAACTGCCTACATCCGGGTTAAAGTTGATGGGCCCAGAAGTCCAAGTTATGGAAGATCTCGATCTCGAAGCCGTAGTCGTAGCAGAAGCCGTAGCAGAAGCAACAGCAGGAGTCGCAGTTACTCCCCAAGGAGAAGCAGAGGATCACCACGCTATTCTCCCCATCATAGCAGATCTTGCTCTCGTACATAAGATGATTGGTGACACTTTTTGTAGAACCCATGTTGTATACAGTTTTCCTTTATTCAGTACAATCTTTTCATTTTTTAATTCAAACTGTTTTGTTCAGAATGGGCTGAAGTGTTGAACTGCATTCTTGTGTAATATCCCCTTGCTCCTAACATCCACATTCCCCTCGTGTCTGATAAATTGTATTTTAAGTGATGTCATAGACGGGATTGTTTAAATTTAGTTAACTCTCAAAAAAAAAAAAAACTTGCTTCATAAAAATAATAGTTCAGTTGAAAAAAGGTGGTGAGGTTAAGGACTGGAGTTTGAAACTCTCAAACAAGTTTTTTTTTCCCCTGGTGGAATCTCAATGATAAATGTTTTTGCTTGTTTGTTCTGTTCTAATAGCTGTAACTGTACAACTCTATAAACTAAATATACTAAGATAAACCCAGCCATCTAGTTTTGCCTTCTATGCTACCAGAACTATGGTTAGCAGAGCAGTTTTTGTATATTCTTATCATATTATTATCACCCATTGTTATGATAAATAAAGCACAAAGAAGGCATCTTTGTGGCCCTCCAAATGTTTTTCCTAAAGCCACTTTGCTAATTCCTGATCCCATCATACATCCATTCAATCATCAAATATTTATTAAGCACCAACTATTTTCAGACTTAAAAAAAAGACAATGGGGGCTTCCCTGGTGACGCAGTGGTTGAGAGTCCGCCTGCCGATGCAGGGGACACGGGTTCGTGCTCCAGTCCGGGAAGATCCCGCATGCCGCGGAGCGGCTGGGCCCGTGAGCCATGGCCGCTGAGCCTGCGCGTCCGGAGCCTGTTTTCCGCAACGCGAGAGGCCACAATAGTGAGAGGCCCGCGTACCGCAAAAAAAAAAAAAAAAAAAAAAGACAATGGATTCAACGTTGAACAAGACAATATTTATTGTTCCTTCACTAGCTGAATTTTCATTATAATGAATGTGCCCAATTTTAATTAACTTCTCTTATTAAAAACAATTTGAATGATGATAACTGCAGTTATTACAGAAATCCCCATATTAAGATTGGAAAGATAAGTATAAAAAATAAAATTTCTTACAATCTCCTACCCTTGGAGTTAGCCACCATTATAATTTTTGAATATTTGTTTTCTGACTTTGGTCAATGAATTTACAGAGATATATAGTCTTTTCTTTAAACAAATGTGTGACCATATTAAAATCCAATTTATATACAGCTGTGTGCACCTAATGAGAATATCCCTATGCTATTAAATATTTGTTGAGAAGATGATTTTTTTAAAATATTTATTTATTTATTTTTGGCCACGTTGGGTCTTCGTTGCTGTGCGCAGGCTTCCTCTAGTCGTGATGAGTGGGGGCTACTCTTTGTTGCGGTGTGTGGGCTTCTCGTTGCGGTGGCTTCTCTTGTTGTGGAGCACAGGCTGTAGACGAGCAGTCTTCAGTAGTTGTGGCACACGGGCTCAGTAGTTGTGGCTCGCAGGCTCTAGCGTGCAGGCTCAGTAGTTGTGGCACACGGGCTTAGTGGCTCTGCAGCATGTGGGATCTTCCCGGACCAGGGCTCAAAGCCTTGTCTCTTGCACTGGCAGGTGGATTCTTTTTTTTTTTTTTTTTTTTAGCATCTTTAATGGAATATACTTGCTTTACACTGTTGTGTTAGTTGCTGCTGTGTAACAAAGTGAATCAGCTATACGTATACATATATCCCCATATCCCCTCCCTCTTGCCTCTCCCTCCCACTCTCCCTAACCCACCCTCCTAGGTGGTCACAAAGCACAGAGCTGACCTCCCTGTGCAATGTGGCTGCTTCCCACTAGCTATCTATTTTACATTGGGTAGTGTAGATATGTCAATGCCACTCTCTCACTTCATCTCAGCTTACCCTTCCCCTCCCCATGTCCTCAAGTCCATTCTCTACATCTGCTTCTTTATTCCTGTCCTGCCCTTAGGTTCTTCAGAGCCATTTTTGTTTTTAGATTCCATATATATGTGTCAGCATAAGTATGTGTTTTTCTCTTTCTGACTTACTTCACTCTGTATAACAGACTCTAGGTCCATCCACCTCACTACAAATAACTCAATTTCATTTCTTTTTATGGCTGAGTAATATTCCATTGTATATATGTGCCACATCTTCTTTATCCATCCACCTGTCGATGGACACTTAGGTTGCTTCCATGTCCTGGTTATTGTAAATAGAGCTGCAATGAACATTGTGGTACATGGCTCTTTTTGAATTATGGTTTTCTCAGGGTATATGCCCAATAGTGGGATTGCTGAGTCATATGGTAGTTCTATTTTTAGTTTTTTAAGGAACCTCCATACTATTCTCCATAGTGGCTGTATCAATTTACATTCCCACCAACAGTGCAAGAGGGTTCCCTTTTCTCCACACCCTCTCCAGCATTTATTGTTTGTAGATTTTTTGATGATGGCCATTCTGACTGGTGTGGAGTGGTACCTCATTGTAGTTTTGATTTGCATTTCTCTAATGATTAGAGATGTTGAGTGTCCTTTCATGTGTTTGATGGTAATCTGTATATCTTCTTTGGAGAAATGTCTATTTAGGTCTTCTGTCCATCTTTGGATTGGGTTGTTTGTTTTTTTGATATTGAGCTCATGAGCTGCTTGTATATTTTGGAGATTAATTCTTTGTTAGTTGCTTTATTTGCAAATATTTTCCCCCATTCTGAGGGTTGTCTTTTCTTCTTGTTTATGGTTTCCTTTGTGGCGGGCAGATTCTTAACCACTGCACCACCACGGAAGTCCCAAGAACATGATTTTTTTTTTTTTTTTTTTTCCGTACGCGGGCCTCTCACTGTTGTGGCCTTTCCCGTTGCGGAGCACAGGCTCCGGACGCGCAGGCTCAGCGGCCATGGCTCACGGGCCCAGCCGCTCCGCGGCATATGGGATCCTCCCAGACCGGGGAACGAACCCGCATCCCCTGCATCGGCAGGCGGACTCTCAACCACTGCGCCACCAGGGAGGCCCAAGAACATGATTTTTTTAAATTACTTTTTTAATATCCTAGCTGGTTGATCCAAATGCTTCCTATCGCAAATAAAGTTGTGGTTTTTGTTCACACCTTTGACCGTACCACTGAATACTTGCTAGTGGGAAGCAGCCGCATAGCACAGGGAGATCAGCTCGGTGCTTTGTGACTGCCTAGAGGGGTGGGATAGGGAGGATGGGAGGGAGACGCAAGAGGGAGGGGATATGTGGATATATGTATACGTATAGCTGATTCACTTTGTTATACAGCAGCAACTAACACAACAACGTAAATCAATTATACTCCAATAAAGATGTTAAAAAAAAGTTGTGGAAGTTAAATTCCCAGATTAAAATGTATGAATAATTTTAAACCTGCTGATGTGTATTTCCAAGGTGACTTGCTTTTTAGACATGTACCAATTTCTAAAACTACAGAAATAATATATGAAAGCCCATCTAACAGCACTCATTACTGGAATAAAATATTATTTCTTAGCCTTACCAATTTAAGAATAATTTTCTAACTGGTAATGAAAATCTAATTTAAAAATTACCATTATTTAAAGTTTTCATCATATCAATACTCAAGGAGGAATATCAGGGGATAATCAATAAGATTTTATGGACCTGGAGGGTGTTATGCTTAGTGAAATAAGTCAGACAAAGACAAATGCTGTATGTTATCACTTATATGTAGAATCTAAAAAACAAAATGAATGAACATAACAAAACAGAAAGAGACTAACAGATATAGGGAAGAAACTAGTGGTTACCAATGGGGAGAGGGAAGGGGGATGGGGCAAGATAGGGAGAGGGGATAAACTACTATGTATAAAATAAAAAGCTACAAGGATATATTGTATAGCACAGGGAACATAACCAATATTTTCTAATAACATTAAATGAAGTATAACCTATAAAAATTTTGAATCACTATGTTGTATACCTGAAACTAATATAATATTATAAATAATCTATACCTCAAATAAATACATACATACATACCATTATTTAAATTTTTCATCATATCAGTACTCAAGGAGGAATATCAAGGGATAATCAGTAAGGTTTTATGAACTACAAATTAGTTTAATTCTACTTAGAAAACCATTCAATTAAAAGAAGAAATTCCTGAAATATAGGCTATATGTTAAACTTCTAGAGATTTTAAAGATAACTGAGTTCAAAATATCTAATTAGCTCAGTGCCCCCTTTCCCATATACTTATGAGAACATATCCAATTATCTTGAAAAAGGCAATTAAAATTACTATTAATAATCTTAATACTAGGACATGTTATAATTCATTTGATAATTACATTTCCCACAAAGATACTGTCAACATAAACTGTGAAACTGCAGATACATCCTGTTTACAAGTATCAGAAACAATACGCTCACTATTCTGTTGTACTTAAATGTTGTATTGCAGTTTTTCTTAACAGGTAATACATGACATGAAACATGTCTCATTTTATGCTTCATAATTTCCATTCTGATGTTTAACACTAAGAAATTATATTTATGTATCACACATGTCAGAAAACAATTTAAATAATTAAAGTAAGAAAAATAATAGCAACCATGCCTTTCATTTCAAATACAAAATATAAATCTTTTATTCATAGATATTAAAGAACCATCTGTGATCAGAAATGCCAACTATTTATATTTTCTGATTTACGTAGCTAGCATTAAGCATTTTATTTAAGTGTTCATGTTTTATATTTTCAGAAATTTATTATGAATCAAAATAAGTCATAAAAATAAGAAAAAATCAAGAGACTACCTTTCAAGATTAATTCATAAGGTTTGAAAATTCATTATGTATATTCTTTATTCTGATTTTCATAACAAGGAAAAGAAAAAAATGTAATTGCTTCAATTTTAAAAACATACTACAGGAAAAGGTACTATTTAAGCTTGGCTGAAGTTTACATTATTTATTGCTATCTTTCTTCAAAAATATTCATCAGAATAAACATTTTTCTAAACACCAAAGTAAACCAATACATGGTTCTGGCATATTTATTTTTTTGAAAAGGTGCTCTGAATCATAGACAACATAAATACTAGGCAGTGTGGTGGTTGTCATAGTAACAAGTAAATAGGAGGATAAAAATACATGCAATTTTTCAAATGTATATACTTTTTTCATAACTATGCATATTTTATAGGTAAAAAAATTCAACTCTTGCTTTAGCTCCCCATTTAGAGAGAGAAACACCTAACTCTTTAGAAATAAAAGGTTATCACATAGCAGTGGAGCAGGCTCAAAAAAGTTTTTAAATGCTGTATGGGAAATATTAAGGTTTTTAAATCAAATTTCCAAAATAAAGGCAGGAAAAAAACTCTTTTCCTTCCATATTCCTTTACTGGTCAGTTCTTTAGGTAAGGGTAAAATTGCATAAACTTCTTTACCTCCCAGGCATGAAATTCCCTTTTACTTTGCTTAAGTTTATTATTCACATGCATTAAATGGAGCACTTGACCATGGAAAACTGAAAGCCCTGTTGATCACAAAGAAGCCCCGAAAGTTAATGCTAACCCTTGAGCTAACTACTTGAATAAATGATCCGAAAATCTTTGTGCCAGTGTGCTAAATTGGAGTTTAAGGAGTTCTTTTCTTTCTCCCTTCCCTTTATTAAAATACAATCTCTGGTTTATAGGTATCCTGGAAAACACAGAAGTATACTTATACAGTGTTCTGAATTTTATACTTCAAGTTTAAGAGGGATTAGGATACATTTTCTAGAACGGGGGAGAGAGAAGTTGTTCTATTAGCCATGATGTGAAGTTTGAAATCTATTGAAAGGTATTGTTAAACCAACCAAAACAGGAAAGCTGCTCAAGTATTAGTGGGAAACAAATACTTCAAATCTGATTACATAAATTTGTGCTTCCAATTTGTTTCAATAACAACTATTATGTACCATTCTCCCGGAGAACTTAAAAATTTTAAAAGATCACCTTCTAGGCAGGGTGCCAAATATGAGGTGATAGAACAGTGTACTCTGGGGCTCACCTTGTGCTAACTCCTTGATAAAGAAACCATACACTATAATGGTTAAGGATCGACTGAACTAACCTGCAAGAGTAACTTCCTTATGACACATATGCATGATCCAATTTACTTTTATTAAAGAGAAACCCATTTGTTTCCTGGGGAGACAGTAAATTTAAACTTTAAGAAGTTCAAAGAATGAATTAAAATATTACTCAAATATTTATGACTGTCAGATTAGAATAAGTCACATGGATGATGTGACTACTGCAAAGGGAAGAAAGAATATCATTTTTTTATTCCTCTTCCCTCTCAATACTTTTAACTATTTCCTTTTGTTTTCACCATCTTAAAGGGATGGGAAAATGTCCCTGGAGACTGGAAAAGGGAAATCATACCCATCTTTAAAACAAGGGGAAATAATTTGGTAATTAGACAGCTTAGTTTAACCTGGAAACATTCAGTAACAAATTAAACAATCAATTAGTAACACCTAGAAGGGCATAAAATATTGGAAAACAACCAACACAGTATCTGAAAAGCCAAATATGCCAGATGAACTTAGTATCTTTTTCTGATAGAATGACAGATCATATTATAAAGTAAGAAGTGAACCATGTAATCTATTTAAGTATTGTAAGCTTTTTTACTCTATTTTCCAATCTAGTGTAGGGGAAAATGGTTTAGGAATAAAATAATTCGAAAACTGTCTTCAACGCTAAGCCAATGGATGTTGACATATCTCCTCTCTCTTGAGGGCCTGTTTCAGAACTGAGTCAAGGTCTTTACTAATGACTAGTCAGGAATCTTAGACTCATTTATGTTTTAGCTCTATCATATCAGATCCCTGACATCTCTGAAATTAATAAGAAATTTTTTCCTTAGTTCTCTTTCCAACTTGTTGACCTTTCTTTTCCCTAGGGATCTAAAATGACGCTGCTTCAGTTAAGTGGTACTGTACTGGTAGAAGACATAAACCCATTTTAGGTAGGAATTTTGAGAGGGAAAGAGGGAATGCTTTGTGAATGACTTAAAAGGATCCTCTATGACTAGAGTAAATGATGAGTAACAGAGTGGTGTTTAAATATAAGTAAAAACACTTGAAACTTGAAAAGTGTAAAGAATAGCTTCTGTTTGGTTAGCAAAGGGAGACAGTGTAAAGAAGTGTATGGAGTGGAGAAATGAGCCCAGTTTTCAAGGAGAGAGGTCTCTGTGTCATGTGACCAGCTGGCTAAGTACACAGTGGGGTTAGAAGCACTACTATGGAGGAAAGAGTTCCCAGCTGGGAAGAAAGTCAAACACTTGGTCTGTATTAGACAAGAATCTAATCAGACAAGAGCCAACATTATCTTGAACTGAGCTGCTTATTGGGCCAGGGTAAGTGTTGTTCTCATTATGTAATTAACATCCCTATTTTCCCAACCTCTGTTACTATTTAAAGTAATAATATAAATACCTTAGAAAGAAAAAAATTTGGTCACCGAATTGTTTGTTTGATCTTAACTATCTTTCTAAGCCTAAATACTCCGGAAACAATCAATTGGAGACGTTCCCAAGCTTAATAGGACATTACTTGTACTGAGGAACCCAGAAGGAAATGAGGGCAAGTAACCAGGTATTTACAATTTACGATTTAGGAGTGTTTGTTTCCTCAGCTGTTGATTTGCTAACAATGCCATGGTTTGACAGCCCAGTTTACTATAAACTCAGGTATGGGTAGCTATTCTCTGTCACAGCAAAAATATGTAAAATTTCTAAACCAATTCCTCTAAAGGAAGAAGTGGGGACTTTAGCCAAAAGTCAAGTAAGTATGTTGGTTGGTGGTATGTTAGAAGTGGAAAAGGAGAATTGGGCTGTACAAAGGATCAACTTAAAGCCTGGACTAAGAGAAGATAAAGAATATCAGCAAAAAGGAGTTGAGGAGTTGAATATAAAGTAAGGAGAATGATTTCTAAGAAGCATTCAAAAAGTCCATTTTTATTGATTTATAATCATATTATCATATGGATTATGACCTTCATAAATAAAGATGGATCCAGGATGGCATGCCTCTCTGAGGGATGGTATGCCACAGACCAAACCACAGCAAAAAGGTTCAAAAGACAAGACTGAAGCAAGACATGGCCTCATTATTGTAATGAAATTCAGCTCAATTCAGTATTTACTGATTATCAACTAATACCTATAATTAGAGAGATATCAAAATATAAATTAATTTACTTTGGTAAAATTGATCCAAATACATTTCTAATCATCTCAAATGCTTTAAGCTTGCCAATTCTTCCTGTACCAAAGACTATTATCTAGTTTCTGGACCAACCTTTGCTACTTTTTCAGGGCTGAGAACCAAGTAACAACAGCACTTGAGTCCTAGTGACAGGCTTAGGCTCATCTACCTGAAGCAAGAAACTGGGGAAACAGGATATACAGTGGACTAAGACTAAAAGAACTGTTACAGAGGACCCAGAAAAATCTTTTACATCTGGTTACACTTTCTTATCTTGTTTCCTCTTTTGCAAGATTACCTGACTTTAACCTAAGACTAAAATAAGATCTATTCCTAAGTATATCTTTTTCCTCTGTAATGATATATCTGAATATTGTATATATGTATATCAACAAAATTCACTATCTCATTTTCTAAATTAGATTCTTAAAATTCTGAACTTAAATACATATACGTACATTGTACTATGAAATAATTTTTCCTTTTCTTGCACTGAAATAAGAAAAGTTATTTAATTACCCCAAATATAGCTAGAAGTTAAAAAGAATTAATTTCATATTCATAGAGACTAACACTGCAGTCAGAATTTACACTACAAAGATTTTAAAAAGTCATATAGTCTTTCAAATTAATGTATCTGACTGTCTTTCTCTTATGCTCCCACTTCACCTGCAGCACATCAGACAAGGTAATAATTTATGATAATCATATGAAAATATACAATTAATATTCATCACCTCTCATTCCTCATCACTTTAGATGATCAGTAATGCAGAGTGAAAATGCTGTCAGATTTCTAATTGCTTTGTAATGGGCTTGAAACAGGGAAATCATTAAAGGCAAACAATCTGTCATTTGTCTGTTACTTTAACTATCACACAAAAAAACTCATTAAAGAAATAGCTAATGAGCTACAAAACACTATACTCATAGAGCTTCTACAGTAGATTAAAAAGTAATATTATGAGTTGCTTAAAATATTTTAAAAATATGATATTTTTGTGGAAATTCATCAGAAAACATCTATTCTTCAGTATATTTTTTAAGTTGTGTGGTTTCATTATTTTGGCATCTAATCTGTCATTGCAGAAATCTCTTTAGCATGTAAGAGTTGTTTTTCTTCACTCTCTAAATAATTAAACTGAATGGTTACAAGAAGAAGCTGAAATGCTGAATATATTTATTACTAGTAAACTGACACAAGTGATAAAAAATAGTACCATAGTAACCCTGATGCTAAGGGAAGAATGTATTCTAAAATTTGATTTCTACCCTCATATCTCTGTGGATCTGAACTGTTGAAGTTGCAATGCTTCACTCATCTTAAATATACCTATCATTACACAAAAATTATATTCGACTATTGAAATTGAGCATAATAACATTAAACTCTGCATAATAACATGAACTATTTTGAAAATTTTAAAGATATTACCAACACTAAAATGTTTCATAATATTACTACAAATAATTTTGGAGGGGAAAACAAATCATATCTTTAAATGAGTATACCAAATTTTACATATCTTTTTATGGTTCCTTTCTATATGAGGTACTTAGTATTAAAAATAATTCAATGATAATGACACTAATCTAGTTTTAAAAATGAACAAAAAACGCAGAAATGTTTTGTTGGTTACAGAGTTCAGTTGCACTTTATTTTAGAAAAAAATATGAGAGTAACAGAGATAACAGTGTTACTAATTATGTTTTTCACTTTGCTAATGAATTAAACCATGAATTTATTTCCTATAGCAAAATGTAAGAATCTTAATAAAGTCAAACTTTTTTTAAGTATGTAGACCTATTTGTATCTATTGGAATATAAACAAATTTAAAAACCTAAGTGCAATGGCATGTTTAGCCAGGTGCCTTGGTTGTTACACAGGAGTGAATTCCAAGTTGACTTCAAAAGGTTCCTTAACACTCTAGAAACAGCTTCATTACACTCTCTAATTGACTTAAACAGACTTCATATCAACTGTTTAACACATTTTAACCCACAAATTAACACTGCTTGATCATTCAAATTAACCTTTCTTCTGTGAGTCAATAACAGACAAAAATAAACTTAAAAAGTTCAGGTTTAAGAAACTAAAATGTAGAAGGGGGATGCTTTAAAAAATAGAGCATATAAATGCATATCACTGCATGGTTTGAAGAGATCATTACAAGGTTTCAGAGTGGTCATCAAACAATGAGAAAGGGGTAAAGAAGTGAATGGGGAAATAATAAGTTGGTATTTATTGTGATTACTAAAGAGAAACAGAAGATGGATTATATTCAGTGTCTTTAATAGGTTCATAGAATGATTAAAATATCAGATGTGAAGAAGCTAGGAAGACAGACACAAAAATTTCAGATAAGATGAAGACTTTTAAGAAGTCCAAAACCAGCTTGAAAGAACACTGACACAACTGAAGTTAAGCACACAAGAAAAACACAGCAACAGGTGTGGCGACAGGGAAAAGGATTTACCTCTTTGTCTCCTCTGCTTAGCGCACTGCCTTGCTTAAACTCAATGAATGTTCACTGATGATTACTGCTGAAAGACAAAAGAGAGAATAGATCAAGTGAAGACCATCAGAGAAAGGAAAAAATGCAAAAATGAAAAAAACACTTCTGAAAGATGAGATAGGATTGTTCATTAGAGCTGATTCTCAATACTGTCTAAATCTTTAAGATAATTGGCCAAAAAAAAAGAAAAAAGAAAAAAAAGGAAATTTCTCTAATTCTACTCATTCATCTCTCCTCTCTGCCACAGCATTATTTAAAATTTAGCACTTCCATGTATCTTCCTGGATTAGCCTCATTTTGCTTCAAAGATTTCAATCATTCAAGTAATCTGCCTTATTCTATTTGCATAACTGCAAGTTATTAACTGCGGCAATTAAATAACCTGTATTTCCTCTGGAATAGCACTTGGCACAGTTATTTCAGTTGCTTGTCTGTCTACCCAGATAAACTTTAAGATTTTGAGAGGGCTACAGGCAATTCTGTCTTGTGTTTCTTGTAACAGCGTGGGACACCTAGTAGACAAAAAATATTTGTTGAGTGCATGAATAAGTGAATGAAGGCTATATACGTACTATGTCATTGTGGTTTTGTTGTTGTTGTTTTTTTTAATCTCATCACTAGCCAATAGACTCTAAGTTGCTCTAGGGGCAATCATCTAATTTCAGTGTATAACCATAATATTCTGTGGTACTTAAAAATAAATATAGCTTAGGGCTTCCCTGGTGGCACAGTGGTTGAGAGTCCGCCTGCCGATGCAGGGGATGCGGGTTCATGCCCCGGTCCAGGAGGATCCCACATGCCGTGGAGCGGCTGGGCCTGTGAGCCATGGCTGCTGGGCCTGCACGTCCGGAGCCTGTGCTCCGCAATGGGAGAGGCCACAGCAGTGAGAGGCGCGCATACCACAAAAAAATAAATAAATAAAATAAAATAAATAAATAAATCTAGCTTAGTTCACTGATGTAAAAATCCTAAAAATTCAGAGATAATAAGATCAAGGAAATTAAAGAAGAGTTGGTAATGAAACCAGTAGAAAGATCTAAGTAAATATCAGTATAATCCTAGGCTAAGAAATAATTAACAGAAGTATGCTGTATATATGGCAAATATCCATCAATAAGAAGCACAATTTACTAATATGATCTCAAGGTAAGAATTTGTTAATGTACGGTGGACATTAGTAAGTTTATGTGTAGGCAAGTACTAAAGTGATAAATTGAATAAGAATGTGATTGCTATCACTACAACAAATGGTCTCAAACCTCTGCTATATCTATTTAACTATATTTATATCTACATCTATATCTAACTCTAGTTATAGTACTTGATGAATCATCTTGAAGTCAAATAGTTAATGTATGCCTTCTTTGCTTATGTTAGACGCTGATGACACAAGAGGTTTCTGCCCATGCTTCTAATGCATCTGGCAAACTACAGTTCAACAAACATTTGGGTTTGGTTTCATTTCTCCAATTCAATAGTTTGCGGCTTTCATTTGCTCTGTTTGGAAACTCCTAAAATACTGTTATGAATTCTTAATGTTCTAATATATCAAAACTGAGCAACAAATATTTCATTATTAATAATAACAATACCTAATCTTTACTGAGTACTTACTTTCAGACACTATTAACTCATTTAATCCTCACAACAAACCTATGAAGAAGATACTATTATCTCTATTTTATAGAGGAAGAAACTAAGGCACAGAGATTAATTAACTTAAAGTGTTCATTTAACCAGTACAAGGCAGAATCTGGATTCAAACCTATGCAGTCTGACCCCAGAGTTCATGCTCATAACCATTATGCTAACATAGTTTATATTTATGCTATATTTGCTTTACATAAAATGAATAAATTACCTTCTTAAAATAGTGAGAAACAAAACTATTGTAGACACACATCATTAGAATTCCAGAGAATGTGGCAGCAAAGCAGGTGCTTAGTTTCTCTGAGAGGTGTTCCTGCCCTCAGAGAGTTTACAATCTGATTTGGAAATTAGAACATACATCTGAAAATGTGTAACAATACACTGTGGTTTAGGATGAGTACAAATGTGGAGTACGCCCAGGACTGCTATAAAAGTTGAGAGGAGGAAGTAATTTCTAAGGACTGGGCCACCATAAAAGACTTGATGGAACAGATAGGTCTTAAAGGAAGAATAAAACTGATAGGAGGAAGAAAAGAGCTATGATGTTATAAGCAAGAGGAACCATCAAACCATCTGAACAAAATTATGAAGTACCAAGAAAATATCCAAATTGTTTAATTGTTTCATGTACAGAGGTAAGAGGTGATGAGACTGGAAAAGTACGATCATATTGGGGAGGAATATTGGGTTAAGGAGGTAGGACTTTATCCTCTAGACCTACCCTGTTTGATAGTCACTAGTTAGATGTGGCTATTAGCACTTGAAACGTAGCTAGTCCAAATTGAGGTGAGCTGTACAGGTAAAATACACACCGGCTTTTGAAGACTTCAGTATGAAAAAAGAATGTAAAATATTTCATTAATAATTTTTATACTGATTACATTTTGAAATGATCATAGTCTGGATATACTGGGTTAAATCATTAAAATCCATTTCACTTGTTTCTTTTTATTTTCCTAATGTAGCTACTGGGAAATTTAAAATCACATGTGTGAAATGGATTAAATGTAAGGCCAGACACTATAAAACTCTTAGAGGAAAACAGAGGCAGAACAGTCTATGACGTAAATCACAGCAAGATCCTTTTTGACCCACTTTCTAGAGAAATGGAAATAAAAACAAAAATAAACAAATAGGACCTAATGAAACTTCAAAGCTTTTGCACAGCAAATGAAACCATAAACAAGATGAAAAGACAACCCTCAGAATGGGAGAAAATATTTGCAAACGAAGCAACTGACAAAGCATTAATCTCCAAAATATACAAGCAGCTCATGAGCTCAATATCAAAAAAACAAACAACCCAATCCAAAAATGGGCAGAAGACCTAAATAGACATTTCTCCAAAGAAGATATACAGATTGCCAACAAACACATGAAAGGACACTCAACATCACTAATCATTAGAGAAATGCAAATCAAAACTACAGTGAGGTACCACTTCACACCAGTCAGAATGGCCATCATCAAAAAATCTACAAACAATAAATGCTGGAGAGGGTGTGGTGAAAAGGGAACCCTTTTGCTCTGTTGGTGGGAATGTAAGTTGATAGAGTCACTGTGGAGAACAGTATGGAGGTTCCTTAAAAAACTAAAAATAGAACTACCATACGACCCAGCAATCCCATTACTGGGCATATACCCTGAGAAGACCATAATTCAAAAAGAGACATGTACCGCAATGTTCATTGCAGCTCTATTTACAATAACCAGGACATGGAAGCAACCTAAGTGTCCATCGACAGATGAGTAGATAAAGAAGATGTGGCATATATATACAATGGAATATTACTCAGCCATAAAAGGAAACAAAATTGAGCTATTTGTAGTGAGGTGGATGGACCTAGAGTCTGTCATACAGAGTGAAGTAAGTCAGAAAGAGAAAAACAAATACCGTATGCTAACACATATATATGGAATCTAAAAAAAAAATTGTTCTGATGAACCTAGGGGCAGGACAGGAATAAAGACGCAGACATAGAGAATGGACTTGAGGAAACAAGGAGGGGGAAGGGTAAGCTGGGACGAAGTGAGAGAGTAGCATTGACATATACACACTACCCAATGTAAAATAGATAGCTAGTGGGAAGCAGCCACATAGCACAGGGAGATCACCTCAGTGGTCTGTGACCACCTAGAGGGGTGGGATAGGGAGGGTGGGAGGGAGAGGGAAGAGGGAGGGGATATGGGGATATATGTATACATATGGCTGATTCACTTTGTTATACAGCAGAAACTAACAACATTGTAAAGCAATTATACTCCAATAATGATGTCATAAAAAAAATCACATGTGTGGTTTGCATTTGTGGCTTACACTGTATTTCCATTGGACAGTAGTGCTCTAAAAAATGAAAAAATGAAGAAAGACTAATGAGCAAGGATTTATGTAAAAAGTGTTTAAAGTATTTAAAGTAGTTTATTCTGGTATAAATAAACAGACAAGTTTATTCTGGTATAAATTCAATGGTAGGACAACTGATCTGTTTTTTCAATAAGCCAATGGCAGAAAAAGAAATAAAAAACAAGGTAGTAGTGAAGAATTGGGGCTGCTATAGCTTAAAAGATATTTAAGAGACAGAACAACCAATTGCAATCTGTAGATTTTGGATCATGATGCAAGCAAATCAACCATAAAAAGACATTTCTGAGACAACTAGGGAAATATAAATAACCACTAGATTTGGATAACATCAATGAATTATTGATAATTTTGGTGGAATAATGACTTTATGGAGATGAAAGAAAAAGTTGCAAAGTATGTTGATATGAAATGAAAGAACATTTGGGATTTGGTAAGGACAAAAAATGTGTATCTCTTTCTATATTCAAGTAAATACATATATAAATGTAAATTGAAAAAAATGAGGTACTGTGATTAGAGTTTTCAGAAGTTTGTTCAAAAAAGGAATAAAAGAGAGAACACAATACACTAATGGATTCATAAATCAAAATAAAGTGCTCTTTCTATAAAAACGGAAGGGCCTGAGCATAACTATCTATACAAAGAAGGAATATGCAGTGGAAAAGGGAAGTTTGAGGGCTATAAAAATGCATGTGGGTGCCATTCTGATAGTATTGTATAGGAAGGTTTTCAGGAGAACACTTAAATCTGTCGTTTTAGGTATCCTTAGGGCCACACAGAAGTTATGTTAGAATTAGGACTGAAAACCAGATCCTCTGACTTAGTATAATGCTCGTTGTGTCTGCCCTTAAACATGACAAAATCCTATGAAGAACCTAAACTATACTTTTCTCTTTAGATTTTTAAACTTTCCTGTATCATCCAGTTATTCTTTATAGTTCATACCATCATTAAATAATTGACCATATCAAAATATCTTCTTCAGTGTGCTTAGGGTTTGTCTTGACGGCTTCTCAAACGGAGGTTTGGTAGAAGAAAGATAAAAAAAGAAGAAGGAAAGCAAATCTAAGCAGTAACAACAACAAAACTACCTTAACATCTCCAAGTGAGATTTATATCATGCTGCGGAGAACTAAGATGAATTTTCACCTCCAGGTACAGTGCAAGAAAGAATAGTCAATATAAGGTAAGCAGCACAGAGGTTTGATAATACAAGGGAACAACAGAACAAATGAACGGGAGAGGGAAGAAGGAAAAAGCTAGCAAAACAACTAACTGCCCATTTGGAGTGCCCAGCAACAGCCTGAAAGCGAGCGTTTTATTCTGCTTTTTCTGTGAGCTTGAAGGATAGCATGGCTACCCTGGGAACAGGACGACTTGCTAAGAGTGTGAAAGGATTTTGAAAAGTTTTCATTTTTCAAGTTGGTTGCTTAAAATCTAAAAGAAATAACTAAGTTGAACATCTCTTCCAGAAAAAAATATTAAAACTGAAAAACTTTGCTCAGCATAGGTTTTAGTTCTCTTAATTTTGGAATGAGAACATTCCAAAGGAAGTCTTGGGAGACGGGAGGAATCAGTTCTCCTCATCCTTCTTATCCCGCCAATCCCAACAGTACCCCCGCTTCACCCCCCATCCCCCGCCATAGTACTACGTTCGCCAACCACGAAAGAATTGGGAGCGGCGCTGGGTAGAGTAAGCGGAGGAAGCTTTGGGGAAGGCGGAGGAAGCCCGGGGGATGGGGGTGCTCGCTGAGGGAGAGAAGAGAAGCGACATTCGGGGAGCCAGGATAAGAGCGAGTTAGAACGAGGAGAAGGACGCCTTTTTCCAAAGCTCGGGCACTTACGGTTGGTAAACTCTGTGGAAACGGCGGCTGGGTTACCATAGCGACCGCGTCCAGGGGGGCGGAACGGCGCTTCAGATTGGTGCCTCAGCCACTGCGGCTCGGCTAGAAACGTGATCGCGTCAGGGCAATGACTTCCGGCGGAAGTACAAACGGATTCCGAGGTTTGGCAGACGGCCGGAGAGGAGTGAGTGCCTGTGGCTCTACTAAGTTTGGTAAGTTTGATATCTAGTGAAGCCAGGAGAGAGTACCGGCCTGTGGCTGGGCTACAGAGCCGACTGTGAATGCAGAGGATTTCCGAGTACCAATTTTGAGGAAGCCCCGGATGTCTCGTTGAGTTCATGGCTGTGGGAAGAGGTTCCCTGGTTCTGGGGCTCCTAGAGAGGTCTTTTCGGTTGCTGGAGGGCTGCCGTATCCTCCAGTGAACAGGTTCAGGAGCTCTTTGCGAGGTCTGAGCGCCTCTCCGATAACCGAGGGACTGTTGCTCTCTACCTGCTGGTGCTGACTGCCAATTTCGCATGTTATTCTTTTAAGGTAATCTGGAAGAAAAGAAGTGAACTGGAGACATTAAGAGGGAATGCTCCCAAATTCATTTTAATTCTTCGTTTTGCTTTTTAAGAATATTTATTCTTTTTGTAAACATTTGTTAAACTCTAGTGTGTTTAGTGAGTACTTACTGTGTGTCCCTTTTACCAAGAGACTAGCAGAAATACCTTTCTTAGAGGGTCATCCACCGCTCGGGTTCATCATCGATTTCTATTTTTTTTTATGCTGTTGTATGCTCGTTAATTTAAGATGTAAGCGTATATCATGAAACATTTATCAGGTTTTTCACACTTGTCTGTATACTCATATATGAAATTCTTGGGGCGTCTTAAATGAAAATATATGCTTCATATGCTTCAGGTTAGCATTATAATCGTGACTTAATTAAATATTATAGAACTTAGGGAAGCTGTACCTAGTTAATTCTTAGATACACGCAAACCGTAATGAATTGTCATTAATATTTCTATTCAGTTGCTCTGAGAAGGCTCACTTCTTGTTCGAGGCATGATGGCATTTGAGCAGATACCAAAAAAGGATTGGTACAGCATTCTGGAGGCAGACCCATCTGCAAGTGTGTCAGACCTGAAGCAAAAGTATCAAAAACTCATATTAACGGTAAATGTTTTCTTTCATTTTCTAAATCATAGGGAGAAAATCAGGTTTTTTATGTGACCGGAAATTTAGGTGTCCGTAAAATGAATATGTAATATCAAAGCAGGAATCAAAATATTATTTGGTTACCTGAAAGTTTCAGTAATATTGTAAAAGAAAAAAGTTGATTTGAGGTGAGATAGCATGGTGGTTTGGACCAGATCTGAGTCATGCTGATTAAGTTAAAATCCTGATTCTACCCCTAACTAACCTTGAGAACTTGGACAAGTTACTTTCCCCTGTATGTTCCTTAGGGAGGATAAAATGAAAGAATCCATGTAAAATTCCTTGAAGTGTGTCATGTTATAAGCGACATTAGCATCCAGTAGACACTAGCTACATGTGGCTATTATGCACTTGAAACTTGGCTAGTCCAAAATGAGGTGTGCTGTAAGTATAAAACACACATTGGATTTTGAAGACTTAGTACAGAAAAGGAATATAAAATAGTCTAAAAATATTATGTTCATTAAACGTTGAAGTGATAATATTTTGGATATATTGGCCATTTTGCATATGTTATACATAATATATGTGCATATATTTGCATATACAGTAAATGTAGTATCAAAATTGACTTCATCTGCTTTTTAAACATTGCATATGTGGCTTGCATTTATAGTTTGCAGTACATTTTTATTGAATAATACTGACTTAGGCCAGTTAAACACTGTTTTTCACCTGATTCCATTCTTTTGTGAAATGAGTTGTGGTATTTATAAATAGATAGTATCCTTCTAAACCACTATATTAATTTTTTCAGCCTATATTGTGAGGTTTCTTAAGGCAGTATCACTAACTATAATGGTCTCCAGTTAACTCAGTTTACAAAAAGAGTAGAGGACCATTACTTATATAATATTAGTTGTTTCTCTAGTTCTTATCAGATAGATCTATGAGATTTTTGCCATAACTTAGTGTTTATTGTGAGAGACAGTAGATGTTTCACTGTCAAGAATGTATTATTTATCCCTGCTTTAGGTAATAAGTTGAGCTAAATGATGTTAAGGTTTCTTTTGTCTCAGGATTTTTAAGATTTCTGTCAGTAAAATCAAGTAGACTTTTTTGAAAAATTTCCTAATACTGTATCATCCTTGTGCCTCAGTTAACTGAGAGATGAGGCTGGAGAAGTAGACTGGGTTTAGATCATGCAGGGCCTTGTAGGCCGTTTGGCATTTAATTGGACAAGAAGCCATTTGCACTTAATATGGTAATGTCTGTCAAATGTCAAACAAAGTGAATGAACCGTTTTGCATGCCCTCTAGTAATATATCAGAGAGTTCCAGTTGCTCTACATCTTCCCCAATATTTGATGCTATTAGTCTCTTTCAATTAATCTATTAGAGGTTTTTCAGTTTTGCCACCATTGACATTTTGGGCAGGATAACTGTTATGTGGGGCTGTCCAGTGCATTATAGGATGTTTAGCAGCATTCTAGATGCTAGTAACAACTACAGATGTCTCCTGGCTCTAAAAATTGCAAACCTCCGTATCTCATTGAGAACCACTGCACAATCCTCCTGTGTTTATAGTGAAATCTCATTGTGGTTTTATTTTGTATTTCTCTGATGGCTAATGATGTTAAGCTCTTCTTTAATGTGATTTTAGCCATCTGTATACTTTTCTTTTGTGAAGGCTCGTTTTTAAAAATTAAATATATTATTGAACTTGTGTATGTATTGTATGTATTTTCTCCTAGCCTATGGCTTGCCAGCTCATTTTCTTAATGGTGCTTTTTGATGAGAAGTTTTTTGTTTTGGTGAAATATAATTTATCAAATTTTTGTTTTATGATTTGTGCTTTCTGTGTCTTCTCTAAGAAGGTTATAAAAATATTCTCCTGTGGGCTTCCTTGGTGGCGCAGTGGTTGAGAGTCCACCTGCCGATGCAGGGGACACGGGTTCATGCCCCGGTCCGGGAGGATCCCACATGCCGTGGAGCGGCTGGGCCCATGAGCCATGGCCACTGAGCCTGTGTGTCCGGAGCCTGTGCTCCACGATGGGAGAGGCCACAACAGTGAGAGGCCCACATACCGCAAAAAAAAAAAAAAAAAAAAGAAAAAAAAATTCTCCTGTGTTTTCTTCTAGAAGATATATAGTTTGCTTTTACTTTTAGACCTCTGATTTTTATGTATCGTGTGATACAGGAAGTCATGTTTTTGTTTTTCTCTAAGTATGGATATCCAGTTGTTCCTCATTTATTGAAAAGATTTTCCTCTCTCCATTGGATTGTTTTGGCAAGATGGGTCTATTTTTGGACCCTATTCTGTTGAGTATATTTGTTTATCCTTTTACTAATACATTGTTCTTGATTACTGTAGGTTTATAGTCAGTTTTAAAGTCACATAAAGTTAAATTCTCTAATCTTATTTTTCTCTTCAAATTTATTTTGGTTATTTTAGATTGCTTACATGTACATAGACATTAAGAATCAGCTTATACATTTCTATTAAAAAATACTGCTTGAATTTTAGTTGTGACTGTATTGAATATATATCCATTTTAGCAGAATAGACATTTAATAATATTTAACAATACTGAGTCTTCTAATCCATGAATATGTTAGATCTCTCCATAACTTGAGTCATCTTTAATTTATCAGAAATATTTTAGAACTTTCAGTGTGGTATTACACATCTTTCTTTAGATTTATTTCTAGTTTTTAGAAATGTTTTTGGTAGTTTATTTTTATATAATGATCTTGTATCCCACAGTCTTGGTAGTTTGCTTGTCAGTTGTCCTGTATCTGTTTTTGTAGATTCCTTAGAATTTTATACCAACACAATTATGCCATTTGCAAATGAAGAGAGCTTTAATTCTTTGTAATCTGTATGCCTTTTATATATTTTTCTTGCTTTAATGCACTAGTTATGTGCTTCTATTACAGTGTTCAACTGAAGTGTGAGAGGAAATATCCTTGCCTTGTTCCTGATTTTAGGGGGGAAACCTTCAATATTTTACTGTTAAATAGAGTGTTAGCTGTGTTTTTTAAGATGCCCTTTATCAGGTTGGGGAAATTTTTCCTATTCCTAGCCGCTGAGAGTATTTATCATGAATGGGTATTGAACTTTATTAGATTTTTTTTTTACATTTAGTGAAGTTTGCATGTATTAGTTTTCCCTATTTAACCTATTAATATACTGAATTATATTGATTTTTCTTATGTTAAACTTATTTTGCATACCTAGGATAAACAAATCTTACTTGTTCATGAAGTATTGTGTTTTTTATGTATTGCAGGATTCCAGTTGCTGTTCTTTTATGTCTAGGTTAATGGTGTATACTGGTATAATTTTCTTTTCTTGTATGTCTGTGTCTAAATTTAGTATCATGGTTATGCTGGCTCCATAAAAGAACTGGGAAATGATTCCATTTTCTGTCTTTTCTGAAAAAGTTTGTGTAAGATTGCCATTGTTTCTTATTTAAATATTTAATAGAATTTACTAGGGAAGTCATCTGGGCCCGAAGTTTTCTTTGTGGGAAGTTTTGCGATTTTGAATTTAATTATTTTTGGAGGCTATAAGGCTATTCAGATTTTCTATTTTCTGTTTTGTCAACATAGGTGAATTGTGTTTTTCAACAATTTGTCCATTTCATTTAAGAAGTCTCATTGTCATAATGTTCATACTATCTTCTTATTCTACTTTTATTGCTTAAGTTATGTAGTTATGTTTTCCCTTTGATTCTTTATATTGGTAATTTGTGTTTTCTATTTCTTTTTTCCTGATGAGGCTTGCTAGAGGTTTATCTATTTCTTTAATCTTTGCCAAGAACAACTTTTACTTCGTTGATATTTTTATATTGTTTGTCATTTCTCTTTACTTGGAATCTGCTTTTAATTTTATGATATCCTTTCTTCTACTTGCTTTTATTTGCCTAGTTTATAAATGTAGAAACATGCATCATTGATTGTATACCTGTCTTCTTTTCTTACATACTTACATAGTCACTTAAAGTTATAAATTTCTCTCTAAGCCAGGAGCACTGCTTTAGCTACATCCCACCAATTTTGATATGTGTATTTTTGTTATTCAGTTCAAACTATTTTAAAATTTCTCCTGTAATAGTTTTCTTTGACCTGTAGGTTACTAGGAAGTACATTGTTTAATTTCTCAATATTGGAAAATATTCAGAACTTTCTTTATTGATTTCTAATTTAATTCTGTTGCGATTAGAAAATATATTTGGTATGATTTCATTCCTCTATATTAATTAAAACTTTTTTATGGCCTAGCATCTGGTCTTAGTGAATGTTCCCATGCACTTGAAAAATATGTATTCTTCTATTATTGAGTATACTGTTCTATAAATGTCTATTAGGTCAAGTTGATAGCATTGTTCAAATGTTTTATATCCTTATTGATTTTTTTTTGTCAATTTGTTTTATCAGTTTCTGAGAGAAGGACATAACGTCTTTGTGATTGTGGATTTGTCAGTTTTTCTTCTTAATTTTGTTAATTTTTGTTTTCTTTATTTGGGATCCTTTTTATTATGTACAGCTATATATTTTAGATTGTCTTCATGAATTTGAACCTTTGATCATTATAAAATTCCCCTCTGTATTTCTGACAGTACTCTTCCTGAGGTCTACTTTGATATTTCTTAGCCACACACCTTTCTTATCCTTAGTGTTTATATGATTTATCTTTTTCTATCCTTTCACTTTCAGTGTGTCTCTTTTATGTGTAATGTGTGTTTTCTTGTATATAGTGAGTAATTGGGATCTTAAAAAAATTTCAGTCTGTCCATCTCTGCCTTTTTATTGGCAGTGTTTAGTCCGTTTACATTTTCCCCCCAGCTTTACTGAGATCTGATCGACACATAACATTGGGTAAGTTTATGGTGTACAACATGATGATTTGATATACATATATATTGGGAAATGGTTAACACAATAAGTTAGTTAACCTATCTGTCACTACACATAGTTATCTTTGCGTGTGTGTGTGTGTGTGTGGTGAGAATTTTTAAGATCTCTTAGCTATTTTTAAGTATACTATACAGTATTGTTAACTATGGTCACAATGCTGTACATTAGATCCCTAGAACTTATTCCTCTTATAACTGGGAGTTTTTATGTATTTTTTGAACAACACTTCATTTCCCCCACTCCTTAGTTAACTTCTATTTAATGTAATTATTGGCAGTGTTTGGGTTTAAATTTGTAATCTTTTTTTGGATTTGTCCTGTTTGCTCTTTGTTCCTCTGTTTTGCCTTTCTTAGCATCTTTTGGGTGAATTTCTTTTTTGATATTTTATTTCCTCTGTTGAATTTTTAGTTATGCTTCAATTAATATATATGTTTTAGTGATTATTCTAGAGATTATAATATGTATCTTTATCAAATTTACCTTCAAAAAATATTATTACTTCACAGTGTAAGAACCTCACAACAATACACTTCCATTTACCACCTTCCTTCCCTTTTCTTCTTGTTTTCATATATTTTATCTCCCATATATGCTATGAACTCCATAGTATAATGTTATTATTTTATTTGAAATATTCCTACTCAGTTGTTTCTGATGAGAAGTCAGCTGTAATTCATATCCTCTTTTTAATGTGTCTCTCTTTGGTTGCTTTCAAAATTTTTTCTTTATCTTTTGATTTTAGTGGTTTCTCTGGCATGTGCCTAAAATGTGATTACTTTGCATTTATCCTATCTAGGGTTAACTGAGCTTGGATTTTTGGTTGATATCTTTCTTTCTTTGGTTTTGGAGTGTTTTCAGCCATTATGTCTTCACATTTTTTTTTTTTCTGCTCTATTCCTTTCTTCTTCATTTGGGATTCTAATTACATTACATATTAGATTGTACTACAACTATTGGATACTCTGTTCTTTTTTCCCCTAGTCTTTTTTTTCTGTTTTTATTTCAGTTTGCATAATTTCTATGAACCTGTCTTCAAGTTCACTGGTTTTATTTTTCCTTCTACTGTGTCCACCTGCTGATAAACTCATTAAAGAAATTCTTACTCTTTATTATATAATTTTTGTATCTAGTATTTCTCCCATCTCTTTTTATATAGTTTTCATCTCTCTTTCATCTTTTTCTTTCTAGTGTTGTGTACCACTTCCACTAGATACTCTAATACAGTTTTTTTTTTTTTAAGTCCTTGTCTGGTAATTCTAACATCTGGGTCATCTCTGGGTCTGCTTCTGAAACCTTGCAACTCAGATGGGAATTGAACCCAGCAAAAACTTAGATTGGGACTTGAACCCACGGCTGGGACTGAAACACAGCCAAAACTCAGAATGGAACTTGAACCCATGGGCCAAGACTCTTAGTCAGCCAAAACTCAGGTTGCAACTTGAACCCATGGGCTGGGACTTGAACCCACTGTCTTTTAATTGAAATTGCACACCTGGTCTCAGGACTTAATGAAGCTCAGGTTCTTTATGTCTCAGTACAGAAGGAATTCAGTGAGAGGCAAGGTGATAGGTAAGAGGTAGATATACTGAGAG